>NW_025780571.1:0-23646 GCF_021130785.1 Homalodisca vitripennis | reverse complement strand
TGCCTTCTGCAAATCATTTAGATACGTAGAAGTAATTGTTAAAGAGTGGACGAGTTTTTAGCCATCAAATAGAAACAAAACGTTATCTGTCTAAACACAATATGGGAGAGAGAGAGTAAAATCAACAACCTGTTTACTGGATGAATAATAATGAAATATGGAAAACGTCATCATACATCTGAAGTGGTTGAAGTGTAGGTTGATTCGTTATTCATGTTAATTACTAATTACCTATTTAAACAATTATAAATGTACAATAGGACTTTATAAACAGAAAAACCACTTTTAATTTATATAATAATTACTTAAATTAATAAAATGTAGCTAATTTGACCTATCCTAATGGAAATTTTCTTACTAAAAAAACTTTCTAAATTAATTGGCCCGCTTGATTTTAAAAAACTGGCCGTATTCTATACAAATTGGTATGTATTATTTATATGATATTAGGGATGATCAAACCTAATAGTTTGTAAAATAACCATTTATCCTTTCATTAATCTGAGGCGAAAATAATTATTATTCTTCAAGGTGGAAAATATTCAGTCTAGTTATTGGAGAACCAAACTTATACATTTTTTATATGATATTAATGTTAGGTATAATATCGTGTTTGGAAAACATGTTGGGTATTTAAAATCTTGAATATTGAGCTCAAGGATTTATTTAAAAAAATTATATTGTATAAATTTATTGGTTAATATATTTTATTGACTTTATATTTATATCAAAAGTTGTTCAAGTTGTAACATTGAATAAGACTAAACAAGGACTTTTAATTGTGAAACACACTTAAAACGTCCATAAAAATTCACACGCGCCTCCGCCCTGATCAATTTTTAAATTTAATTGGTTAATTTACAATATTTAGAGTTTTCAATGTTTAAAATATATTTATAGTATATAAATTACTATATATATATAAAATCATTTCTACGATGCGATAAGGAGAGAATTCTTATATAAATACTATAGTGTGTATTATATTTAAACGCTCTTTATTATTAGGTAATATTGAGGTTATAATTGGTCGGCTTGTGATATATATAATAAGATTTTTGGGTATGGAAGAGAGGGGGTTTGTTGTGTGTTTGTGGTGAGTGGTGTGTTAGATGCGAAATTCCAAATGCATTATATATAACTAGTTTTTAAAGATTATCAGCTCAAAATTTAAGGCTTTTGATGTATGGCGATGTGTGGCGAACTAGAATCCTCCATGTGTCGTTTTTGTATTGAATAGTTAAATTATTTTGAATGTTCAAAACTGTTTCTTATCATTTTTGACCCATTGAACCTATTCTTCTTATTATTTATTATTCTAATGTAAGCATTTTTAGAGCCTCAAACATAATACCATTTTTGGACATTTGTTCATCGTGGAGTTTTAAAACGAAAATAAGTTTTTTCAAAGATTCATAAGATTGCAATCCTTCTTCTCTTCTCCCACCCTATATATAAAGGAATAAATAAATTACATTATATATTTTTCCCCCAAATTTATACATATATATAAATATACTATAATATATATATATATATATATACTTTATATATATTTAAAAGCGTGGCAATGGAAATTTTGCACATAGCACTAATCTAGAAGTTTACAACCAAAAAATTGTTGTACGTCAACAAAGAAGCAATACCCGACAGGTTCAAAACAGCGTAAACTCCAAACTGAAGTAAATAGTCTTTGGGAGTTATGGTGGGAAGGGTTGATTACAATGTGAATGTTGAGTTTAGCTTTTAGTTCACCTTTCTTCTGCAGAGGCAGCGTCTGGAATCCGACGCCGTCACAAGGCGTCTCCAGGACTCTGGAGGTCACGTTCGTCCGAAGAGGATCTAAAGAATTTCGGCGGCGAAGAAGCTAAAAATTAACCTACTTTACATGATTCGACATCAGATACACTAGACAACAAAATATAGTATAATCTAGGTATTCTCATCCAGGTGCTCAACTGAGTGAGAGTGGGAGTTGAGTGAGATTAGTTTTATGTGAGTGAGAATGCACAGAAAAGACAATGAGAACCATTACCTGACACAGTTCGTCACTGGTCACGGGAATTTTAAGGCGAACCTCAAGAGATTTAAACCTGGAGGAGGAGGAGAGGTGTGAGTGCGGAGAGCTGGAGACCGCAAACCATGTGCTCATGGAGTGTGAACTCTTTGAGGAGGAAAGAAGAGATCTCAGGCAAGTGATGACATCGAAGCATCTACAATGGAGAAGAGCCAACTTTGACTTCGATGAAGAGACTATTAAAGAGCTCAGAACTACAACTAGAAGGATGGGAATAAAAAGAGAAGGAAACAGAGTTTAAAAGCTTGGAAGGGAGAAACTAGTATCCCGATGATTCTCATCACACTGGGGCGGGTGAGATGAGGGGAGACGTGCTGTTAAGCTAGACACAAGCAAGAGTGTCGAGAAGAGGATTAAGTGGCCGAAGCCCGAAGAGAAGAAAGAAGAGGCGAAGGTAAGAGGCCTGGCAAATAAGTCAGAGACTTGTGTCAGGGGTTGAGGTGGGAACGAGGGGCTTCGCCCCAGCACGTCTCTCTCTCTCTCTCTCTCTCTCTCTCTCTCTCTTCTCTCTCTCAAAAGCCTCAAAATTTACTACTTTACATGATTCGACATCAGATACACTAGACAACAAAATATAGTATAATCTACGTATTCTCGTCAGGTGCTCAACTGAGTGAGAGTGGGAGTTGAGTGGTGAGAGTGGGAGTTGAGTGAGAATGCACAGAAGAGGAAAATGGAGAATACCTCTGTGGATATTTTTGTAGTGAAACAACGTTGTAACTACTGAAAGTCAGCAGTTTATCATTAGAGTTCAGTTTAAATATTTAATGCCACAAAATCAGTTTACTGCAGTGTACTTATTGTTTTATTTATGACTTTTGGACTACGGTCAAACTATGTAATTTTAGATTTAGTAGCAATTATCCATAAGTTTTTTGTTGTGCTTGATTTACTTATTGAACAATGCAAGACATTTTTAATGATAAGAATTCGACTAATTTACAAGCATTCGGTTCTGATTGCTGAGACGATTATGACTTCATCATTGAAAATGAAATAATTTCATTAACCAGGCTTTCTCACAAAAGGTTATTTTTAAATAGACTGTACAATAATAAAAAGATATGTTGCTATTTGGTTTAGTTAAATTATTTCACTTTCCAAAATGATTGAAGTCATAAGTCCTTCAGGTTTCAAATAATTCGCTTTAAAGGACCTTAGGAAAATGATATATCAACTTACATTTATTACGGGCTCTTGTCCTACACCTCAAAATGCTAGGTTTTGTTGCATTCTATGCACTTTTTTTTTCCTGGTGTTTTATCGATACAACTACCCAATTGCTGAGACTTATATTAATGTTTAGAAACTAAACGAATCTTAAAATAAGTCCAGAATATAGCTTATATTTTCATGACAGGTAGTCAAAACTGTCAACCTAACTAATGCATCTGATTGAGAAAACATTAAAATTTCCTTGGAGTAAGTGCAGTTGCGATTGAAAATTTTCAATCTAGTATTCATGAAAAAATATGTACGAGCAGATAGCATAGACTAACCATTTAAGTTGTGTCAACTGAATCTTGCAGTTTTGACTGACATTTCGTTTACACTACTTAAATTTAAAAATTACATTAGTTTTACGTAGTCCAAAAAGTTCATAAATGAAATACATATCAAGTACACTTGCAGTAAAAACTGATTTTGTGGGCATTAAATAATTTAAACTGAAACTCTAAATGATAAACTGCTGACTTTCAGTAGCTTTACAAACAACACGTTGTTTCACTACAAAAATATCCATCCAAAGGTATTCCTCAATTTTCTCTTCTGTGCATTCTCACTCATACTCCCACTCTCACCACTCAACTCCACCACTCCTCAACTCAGTTGGAGCACCTGACGAGAAATACGTAGATTATACTATAATTTTGTTGGTCTAGGTGTATCTTGATGTACGAATCATGTTAAAGTAGTAATTTTGAGCTTTTGAGGAGAGTTGTGAGAGAGAGAGAGAGAGAGAGACGTGGCTTGGGGCCGAAAGCCCCCTCGTTTCCCCACCTCAACCCCTGACACAAGTCTCTGAACTTATTTGCCAGGCCTCTTACCTTTCGCCTTCTTCTTTCTTCTCTTCGGGCTTCGGCCCAAACTTAAAATCCTCTTCTCTCGACACTTCTTGCTTGTGTTCTAGCTTAACAGCAACGTCTCCCCTCTCATCTCACCGCCCCCAGTGTGCGATGAGAATCATTCGGGATACTTAGTTTTCTCCCTTCCAAGCTTTTAAACTCGTGTTTCCTCCTTCTCTTTTATACTATTTCCCATCCTTCTAGTTGTAGTTCTGAGACTCTTTAATAGTCTCTTCATCGAAGTCAAAAGTTGGCATCTTCTCCATTGTAAGATTGCCTTCGATGGTCATCAACTTGCCTGAGATCTCTTCTTTCCTCCTCAAAGAGTGTCTACACTCTCATGAGCACAATGGTTTTTGCGGGTTCTCCAGCTCTCCGCACTCGACTCAGACCTCTCCTCCTTCCTCCAGGTTAAATCTCTTGAGGGTTCGCCTTTAAAATTCCCGTGACCAGTGACGAAACTGTGTCAGGTAATGGTCTCTCATTGTCTTTTCTGTTGCATTCTCACTCACATAAAAACTAATCTCACTCAAACTTCCCACTCTCACTTCAGTTTGAGCACACAGATGAGTAATACCTAGCATTATACTAATAATTTTGATGTCTAGTGTATCTGAAGTGTCGAATTCATGTAAAGTAGTTAATTTTTAGCTTCTTTCGCCCGCGAAATTCTTTTAGATCTCTTCGGGGCACGAACGTGAACTCCGTAGTCCTGGACGACGCCTGCTGTGACGGCGTCCGGATTTTCCAAGAAGACGCTGCTCTGAGAGAAAGGTGAAACTAAAGCTAAAACTCAAACATTTCACAATTGAATCAACCCTTCCCACCATAACTCCCAAAAGGACATATTTACTTTCAGTTTGGGAGATTTACGCTGTTCTTGAAAATAAAAAAACCTTGGGTCGGGTTATTGCCTTCTTTGTTGTCGTACAACAATTTTTTTGGTGTTAAACTTTAGATTAGTGTGATGCAAATTTCATTGCCACGGCTTTTAAATATTTATATTTATAATATTATATATATCGTATATATGAATATAATATATATATATATATTGTATAATGATATATAAATTATTTATTTATTCCTTTATATTAGGGTGGATAAGAATGATGAGAGAAGATTGCAATCTTTGTATTGAATCTTTGAAAAAAACTATTTTCGTATAACTCTCACGATGACAAATGTCCAAAATGGTATTATGTTTATGCTCTAAAAATGGCTTTAATTAGAATAAATAAATAATAAGGAGAATAGGTTCAATGGAAGTCAAAAATGATAAGAAACAGTTTATGAACAATTCAAAATAATTTAAAACTATTCAATACCAAATACGGACAATGGGAGGATCTAGTTCGCCACACATCGCCAATACATCAAAAAGCTTAAATTTTGAGCTAATAATTTAAAATCTAGTTATATTTAATGCATTTGAATTTCGCTAATGAACTCTAAATAGCTATCTTTACCCAAAAATTTCATTATATATAACCAAGCCACCAATTATAAAACCATTATACCTAATAAAAAGAGCGTTTTAATTATATACACACTTATAGTATTTATTGAATTCCTCCTTATCCGCATCGTAAATGATTTTATATTCATATATAATTATATTATATATATATATATATATATATATATAAATAAATTTAAAAACATTGAAAACTCTTAATATGTAATATTACCCAATTAAAAATTAAAAAATTGATCAGGCGGGGGCTTGCGTGTGAATTTTATGACGTTTTATGTGTTTCACAATTAAAAGTTTCTGTTTATCTATCAATGTACAACCTTGACAAACTTGTTTTAAATATATAAAGCAATAAAAATATAGTAACCATAAATTTATACAATATAATTTTTTTAAATCCTTGCTCAATATCAAGATTTTACTACCACATGTTTCAAACCAACGAATAGTATACCTAGAATTATGATTCATAATAAAAAATGTATAAAGTGTTCCTCCAATAACATAACTGAATGATTTTCCTTGAAGAATTAATAATTATTTTCGCCCTCAGATTATGAAAGGGATAAATGTTATTTTTCAAAAACTTAGGTTTGATCATTCCATAATATCTATATTATTATTTACAACCAATTGTAAGAATCGTTTTTAAAATTCAAGGGCGGGTCATTATTTAAAGTTTTTTAGTAAGAAAATTTCCATTGTATTAGGTCAATTAGCTACATTTTATTATATAAGTAATATTATATAAATTAAAGTGGTTTTCTGTTTAATAAAGTCCTTATTGCCGACATTTAAATTGTTTAATATGTATTAGTATACATGAATAAACGATAAAAGCCTTTGTAATATTCATGGTTCTATTGATAACATGAAACCATTCAACGAATAGGATTTTAGTTTTCAATTGTATTACAGGTCGGATCACAATATACACCGTGTTGCATAACAGAATTCTATAAAACGTTGTTTACTTGGGTAAATGTTCAATTATATACCTAATTTTCATCTCGAAAATACTCTGCGGGACATACAGTCAAACAGAAAAAAATCACATTTTAAATGAAATGTTTACATCCCCAGAGCGCAGCGCAAGAGAAAAATTTCCTCAGCCATCCTGTGAATTAACAATGCCACTCAGTCAAATATCCATTGTTGGAGATAATACCACAATCTTTAAATGTCAATTCTTTTTCTATATAGAAATGTAAATTTATTACGTAATGAGATAAATGTTTTCCGAGGATATTTCTTCACATAATAAATTGTCCATTTTAGATTAAGGTACTTTAGGGTTTCCATAGCAGATATTAATTAATACAGGTTCCAGTGAACTAGGAATGTGTTACTAAAACGCAAACCCCCCAGTTTTTTTTTTTTTTGCGGCCTTTTTCTTAATATAAAATTTTTTTTCACTAACTTTTATCGTTGACTTCCCACTACATTATTTTTGGTTTTACACTATAAAGAATACAAATTTCGTAAGTTTAAAAAGTTCGTACAAGAACTCGTTTTTTGTTTCGTTTGTTTATTGTTTCTCTTAGTAAAAGAAGATTATAAAATTGCTAATAAGGGGACCTTTAACGCTGCTTCCCGGATTGACAGGATATTTTGGATGGGTATAAGGTTGGGTGCTAGGGGCAGCATCCTGTTGAGAGAGATTGCATGAGGAAACTGTTTAAGGCACTAATCCTCAAGTATGTTCCCCTCGGAAGAAGGAAGAAGGGGGAGCCAGCTCTGAACCTGGCATTCTCCAGTCAAAGCAGGCAGGAGGTGGCACAACCTCCCCTATGTCTAGGCTAGCAAAGAACCTTTGGACCTCTTAGGGAACAAATCCAACGTAACTCAAACATTCATTAGACCTATCAAAATTTTACTCCTTTCGCCCCAGAATCTTCGACATTTGCGATTTTGTGATGTGTTCGCTCCTGGCCATCAATAAGGTTGCTCAGATTTAGAGTGACACATTGGTTTTTTGCTTGTAACCAGTGTGGGTTTCAACTGAGATCTGTATAAAACCCAGCCAGAAAGAGAACCCTCGTGGGAAAAATGCTTGTTTTACCCAAATTATTTAAACCAGATATTTTTCTTGTTGCCTTCATTGGTTACGCATAAAAAGCAATGGGAAATATATTCCGCTATCGCTCAGCCAAAACCCATGTAGGTGACATGCATCTCATTGAACTCGGTATTCCTCATATTTAAACGTAACTTCAAGGAAAAAATAAAAAGTACATAGGTTTAATTTATTTTAGAGGTATCATACGTGTGGCAAATTTGCAACATTTTAGTTATACAATAATTAATTAGGGGAAGAAATACGTTATACAAAAATTAGTGTTACCAATTTAATAATCAGTTGTTTTAATGGCGTAAGTCAATTGAAAATGTATATTTTCTCAAGGAAAGGAATGCACGAAAGGTAGGTAATAGAAATGCAAGAAAGACTAAGGTTTATCTGGGAGTTCAACTTACGATAACTGATCACTTCACAGTAGTGGGTAGAAAAAGCTAAACAATTAATTTCGTTCAGCCTTGTGATCGGTGTGGGTCGGAGTCCAATCACGAGACCTTGGTTTTTTGTGATGTAGTGTAGGTTAGGTAAAGGGTGGTACTTAAGGCTCTCACTCGGCAAATCTTGGCGGCATTTTCCTTTTTTTTAGGAGTATATTTTAGTTGTATTGTTCAAGTTGTGTTTATGTCCAAAAAACCGTTCCTAACGTAAGTTTTTGCTTAAGTATAAATTTGATTTTTGGAAAATTACGATTTTTCTTAGGGGAAAGTATTCATTAACTAATTAGGTTTTTTTGCAGGGAATACTGTATTTTTAATAATTGTGTATTTCCTGGCATTAGAAAGATTAACTTAATTCATTAACGCAATATTAAAAGAGGTTAAAAACTTTAATTTGTGATAGTAATTACAGGTTGTTTGCAATAGACTTTATAGTAAGGAAACAGCAAATTTTAGTATTCACTACATGAAGTTTTCCGTGTTTTAAGCATTAGATTTGGAAGAAATATTAGTAAACAATACTGTAACCTTTGAATCTTCAACTTGACAACTGTATACAGGAAAATGTCCCTATTGACAGCGTGTCATGGAAGAAGGTCAAGAAGTTTTCAACAAAGTTTTAAATTTAAACTTTATGTAGTTACTTATTATACGAGAGAATAAGTTGGATTTGTGTTTGAATTTCATATTTTAGGAAGTATATTTTTATCTGAGTTTTGTAAAAAAGTTAATTTTAGTGTGATTTTTCCTTTTTTTGGGTCATGAAGTTATATAATCTACTTGTATTTTATTAAACTCCTTTCATTGGTACAAGCTTTTGGAAGACAAGTGGTTATGTAAGCTAATTTGGTGGTTTAAACCTAAATTATTTCTATTTTTGGGAACACGATTACTTTTGGTACTTGACTACAAATGAATGCAGTAGATTTAAGTTTTTATAAACTGTGATTTAAATAAACAATTTGTTTAAATAATTTGAGAAATTATTCTTTCATCCCAGATTCAAAATTTAATGGTTTTAAAAACTAAGAAACAAAATTTCAGTTAAAAAATAAAAAAATGTTGTATCCGAAAGAAAAAACAAGCTTTGGTGGAGATAAAAATAACTTTACTGGATCTTCTCTCGTTACATTAAAATGCCCCATATCCTATATAGTCCTTTTGAGACTTATTGTGCTTGTTCCTTACAAGACTAATTTTTGGGGGCAATGGATTACATTTTTTTAGTTTAAAATAAATTAAAATTATATCCCCCGTGAAACTAGATGGATTTTCAATGCAAGGAGTACGCTGAAGTCGAAATGTGCCACTCTATTAACTTTTTTTTTTTTATTTTTGCTTTTATAACTGTAAGCGCATAGAAGCCGTCGATTTAGTGGGGCACAACGCAAAAGGGAGCCCTAAATTAAGCAAACAATAAGAGGCATAAGGGTCAGAAAATACTATCGCTCAACCTCAACACTTCCCTTTCTAACTGAAAAGATTGTGGATTTTTCTAAATTTTTTTCAAACCCGTAGTAGGAGCAGCAGTTTAGATTGGTTTAAGGACCACTACATTTCTACATTAAAATTTTACTGCCCAAAAAAATCCAAATAAAAAACAACTGAATCTCAGCGGGTATTTAAGTCCAACTTTAGAGAGTAAACTAAAGTTTTTTCTCCCGGTTAATTTATAAAAATAATTCACAAAATGGAACCATTTTAAAATCTTTTTCAAGAAGTATAAAGAACCATACAGGAAAGTGATCCAAGCAGTAATAAGCACTGATGTCTCAAAAATCTAAATCTCTCTTCCAAAAAACAAACGTTTCTAAAGCAACGTGGGTCATTAATAATTATAATAAAACAAAAGCTCACAAAGCCAATCAAATTTAAAATTGGAGTCTAGGCGTGCGAAAGATGAAACGGAGGAAGATTGCGGTTTTTTTCAGTTTAATTACTTGTTTGCATCCGTTGCTAATGGGCAGGGGTTCTCGGCCATTCAGAACCTCAAGTACGCACCTGCTCGGGAAGAAGAGCCCACATCGTCAATTAGTGTTTGGGCGCCTCTCGTTGAGGGTTAGGCTTCACCGAGTTATTCTGCAGCCCCCCAAAACCAAAGATGACAAAACCCGACTCAATATAATGCCTCCATGGCTCATATAATATAATGCTGCCAGTATTTAGTGAGACCCTTAAGCCAATTAGAAAACTAATCATTCGAAAAAGGAAGTGTTTCATCTATCCTGAAAACTGCTTAAAGTTATTTCCTATTTTCAAGAAAGGTGACACAGCTTCAATTACTAACTATCGGCCTGTCTTAAATTTTGCCAGTGCTAAGCAAAAAATCTTTGAAAATATTTTTCCTATAACAAATTGCTTCACTTTTTTTACAAATGACAATTAGCTTTCAAGTGGGAACAATTTGGTTTTCAGAAAGGGATATCGACAAAAGGACGCAGTTGTGGTCTTATCGATATGATTTTAGAGGTGGAGCTGAATGTTGAAACCCACACAATGAGTGTGTTATTAGATATTTCCAAAGACATCGGGACTGCGTAGATCACGGTACACTGCTCAACAACCTTGAGTCCCACGGGGACATTCGGAGACAGTTATTAATGGGGGTTTGGCTCGTTCCTAAGTTAGAGATCACCCACGTTGTCAAAATATCAAAAAAAAATCTCTAAAAACCCAATAGACTGAGATATGGAAATCCCTCAAAGGGTCTATCTTCAGTCCTGTGCTTTTTCCTGCCCTTTACGTGAAACGATATAAATCATCGCTTCTGCATGGGACGATTGGTGCAAGTTTGCGATGTGATTACGACTATCTTTTTAAAATTTCAATGTCAAACCGAACAACATGTTTTTGGGAACAAACAGGCTTTTTTGGACGTCATCAAAAACTATATCATTTACTTCCATAATCTAATCAATCTAAGAACAAAAATCTTTACAAAAACCAACCAACTTTTTTAAATTTTGTCAAGCTCGCACTGCGGGCGATACCAGTAGGATTCCATGTGTTTTGTTGGCTGACTCCACACTGCAAGAGCTCAGTTTTTTTTCAAAAATTTCCTAGGGAATGCACCTTGAATCGGGGAGGGCTGACTTGGAATCGTACACATTTACATGTTTGCGCAATAATTTGCTCAGGCGTTTTTTTTTTTTATTTTTTAGCCAAAATACTCTTGCCCGAGTCGGTACTGATTACAGCGTATTACGGCTTGATTTACCCCATCTGGCCTACGGAGTGGTCCCTTTTGAAGAGGCTTGCGCAAACACTCTCAGTTTCAAAGGAGCATTCAAAACCTAAAAAAAAAGCTATTCGAATAATCGCCAAATGGGCAGCTGTTGGCTCTGCCGTTGTCCCTACATTTTTTTTAAACAACTTTTGTTTTGTATGAGTTTAAAATGTTTCCTTTTTAACCAGAGGCCAAGGACATAAAACATGTATGAGAATAAAACGTGACAGAGGCAAACAACCGAACTGGGAGACAGGGAACGGTGGGTTTATGAACGCCTACCCTCGCAAGCGAGTGTGCATTTCCTCGCAACAAGACTGCCCAAAATTCAATTAAATATGCTCCCACGTCTAAGGAGGTTAAAGGACTCGCCTCAAAACGCTTCTTGGTGTCTCAAAGCATTTCTATAAGCGGAGGTTGGTGAGGTGAACGTTTATTCAAACCCTCACTAAATGCCCAAAGGGAATGACATGCTTCATAAATGAATCATTATTTTAAACATTGAAATGAAGATTCAAGAAAATTGTCAATCGGGTATCGGGGGGGGGTGGAAAAAAAAAAAGGGAAGGCCTAAAGATATCCCAATTTTTTTTTTTGAAATTAAAAATTATTCCTTTTTGCTTTTCTTTAAAAAAAATTTTGTTTCAGTTCAAAAAATAACCGCTCAAACCCAAGTTTATTGCCAAAAGAAAACCCTTTTTTTAGAATTTTCTATTTTTTAACATTTTTTTTTTTTTTTGAAAAAAAATTTTTTTTTTTAAAAAAAAATTTTTTCCGGGTTTTAAAAAAAATTTTTTTTTTATTTTTTGCAATTTTTTTAAAATTAATTGGGGGCCAAAAATAAAAAGATTTCTGGAAGGGATAAAAAAAAAGGGAAAAAAAATTTTGCTTCCTAAACCAAAAAAAAGGGGGTTTTTCTGGAAAAAAAGAAAAGAAAAAAAAAATTGTTTTGGGAAAGGGCCCCCCATTAAAATGAAAAACCATATCTTTTGGGGAAAAAATTTTTTGGAAAACCCGTTTTTTCCAAAAAAAAAAAAAAAGGGAAAAACCCTTGGGTTTCCCAAATAAGTTGTTCGGCCTAAAAAAATTTTAAATTTAAAAAATTACCTGGTTTCCCCTTTTTTTTAAATTCCAAAACCTGTTTAAAAAAATTTAACTTTGGGGAAATTTTTTATTAATTTTTTTTCTTTTTTTTTAACCTAAAAAAAAAAAAGGGAAAATTTTTGGGGGAATTTTTATTTTGGGGCCAAAAAAAGGGAAAAAATTTTATTTTTTTTTATGAAAAAGTTAAACTTTTTAAATTTTTATTAATTTTTAAAAAAAAGTTTTTTTCAATTTTCAAATTTTAAAACAGAAAGGAAAGTAAAAAATTTTTGGAAAAAGTTTTGTTTTTTTCCCCCCCCCAAAATTTTTTTTTTTTTAAAAAAAATTTTGGGGGTCTTTTAAAAAAAAAAATATTTGTTTTTTAAAATAAAAAAATTTTGGTTGGAATTTTTGGGGGGGAAATTACAATTAAACAATTTTTTTTTTCTTTTTAATTTTTTTCCTTTTTTTTTTTTTTCCCTTTTTTTTTTTTTTTTTCCCCAAAAAATTGGGGGAAGGGGGGCCCCCCAAAACCTTATGTTTTAAATTTTTTGGTTTTTTTTTCCCATAAAATAAACCCCCTTTAAAAAACGGGCAAAATCGTAACACCCAAAAGTTTTTTTTGTCCTTTGGATAAAATTTTTAAAATTTTTGTGGTTTAATTCCAAACAAAAAGGCTAAAAAACGTCATTTACCGAACCCAAAAAAGGGCCCGTTTGAGTCGTGTAATAAATTAGAAACCAAAGTTTTAAAGTTTTTTTTTCAATACCCCCATTTTAGGGTTTTTAAAATTTTTGTTTTTGACTTCTTCCAAAAAGAATGAAATCAAACAACCTATGGGAAAAAATAAAAAGCATGAATTTTCAGTTCTTAAAAATTAATTATTTTTTAACTACGTTTTTATTTTTACCATTAATGTATTTTTGAGGTCCCCTAGAAACAGGTAAAAACCTTTTTATTCAAAAAAATAATTTAACGTGTTTTTAAAAACTTAAAAATGCAAACGGTAAGATATGGTACATTTTTACATTTCTGGTGGTAAGCCCAGACCCTTTTTTCCCTTATCAGAAAATTTTAAAAAATCTAATAAGGATTATTTTAAAAATTTTAAAATTTAAAATTTAAGGGCATCGGGGGCTAATTTAATAATAAAAATAAATATTTTACTTGAAAAAGTAGGTCGTTTCCTAAAATTAAGGAGAAAATTTTTTTTGATTCTAAAATAATATGGACATAATTTTTAAATATTTATTATATTTTTTAATTTTATGCATTTTTGTATTTTTTTTTAATTTTCATTTATTAAAATTTTAAAAAAATTTCTTATAAAAAATAAAAACACATTTTTCTTTATTACGTTTTTTGTATTTTTCAAATTTGGTAAAATTTTAAATAAAGTATATTACTAACATCCACTTTAAAAAAAAATCCATTTTAAATACCTCGTTTAACTTGGAATTTGAGCCCCAAAAATTTTTTAAAACCTACCCCTTTAAATTTTTTTTCCCTTACGGGGACCTCTTACCCCCATCCCATTGGTTTTTTTAGTGGAAGTTAATTCTTTTTCTATTAAATTTTAAAAATTTTAAGGTTAATTAAAACAATGGGGTTTATTTTTTCATTTTTAATCTGCTTAAAAGAAAGGGGAAAAACTTCCCCATCCAAAACTATGAAAAAAACAATTATTTTGGAAATTTTGAGAAATGTTTCCAGAAGTGGGGGAGGGGCCCCCTCCATCCCCCTTTTCCTCAGTTTCCTGTCAGCCCTCTTGAAAATTGGGCCCTTGGGAATTTTAAAATAAATAAAATATTGCTGAAAAAAGGGGCCCCAAAAGGGTAGTAAAGAAAAAAAGGGAGGAGGGCATCAATGAAACGCAACACGTCGGGCTTTTTTTTCAATATCGGTGTAGGGTGGGGCCGATTTAATTCCTTTTCAAAACATTTTAAAGAAAAGTAATAAACATTTTGGGAAAAATTTTACAAAAGTTGTTTTAAAAACTGGGGTTTTGATTATTATCATTTTTATTTTTATCTTAAGTTTTTTGCATTGAAAAAAAAAAAATAAAAAAACAAAATTAATTTTTTTTATGCAAGAAAAAAACGTTTTAATTATTTGGTTTAAGAGTTTTTTCAAAAAACGCAATTTAAACTCTATTCATATTAAAAACCCAAAATTTTAAAAATTAGGCATGTGGGTACTAACATAAAAATTTTATTATATTTAATAACCGGGGGCCCAAAAAAAATTTGTAATTTAAAAATAAAACTGAAAAGAGGGAAAAAAGTGTTCCAAATATAAGTGCAAATTTTCAATATTTGAGACCCCTTTTTTTTCATTTAATCATTTAATTTTTTCTTTAATTTTATAGGATATTTTTTTATATTGTAAAAAAAAACCAATTTAAAAAAATATGATTATTTAAAAATATAAATTTAATTTTTTAATTATTCGTTTTAAAAACTTATTTTTAAATTTAATAAGTTATTTTTATTAACCTTATTCAAATCCGGTTAATGGAATCTTTTTACAAAAACCTAAAATTATTTTTGATTAGAAAATTTTATTTTTTTTAAAATTTTACCTTAAAATTCAACAAGTTTAAATTGTTTTAAGAAAATTTAATTAATTGAAAAATCGGCTTATTTTTTTAAAAAATAAATTTAAAGGGTTTTAATTAAGCAATAATAAATGTATAGTATCATAAAATTATTGAAAAAAATTAAAGTTTGCGTAATTTATATAAACTTTGTTTTTCAGACCGTTTTCACATCCTTCAAGAGGAAACGTTTGCGTCCTCCCCGGGGAAAAGAAAGAAGAAAATCCCCTTCGATAAAAGAGGAAGTAGGAAGGTTTTTTGGAAAGGGGTTTTAATCTTGCCTCTTTGATTTAAGAACATCCTTTGGGGGAGCCAAAAAACCAAAACATTTTAAAACTTTTTAAAAAAATTTTTTTTTTTAAAATTTTTGTGTTATTTACAAATTTTTTTTTGTTTAAAATATTTATGTAAAAATTTTGTTTTAAAATTTTTTAAGGTTTTTCTAAAATTTTTATAAAATAATTTTTGTATAATTAAAAACGATTAATATTTTTTTTTATTTTAAATTGACCTTCGAAACTTTTTTTAAATTTTAAAAGTAAAAATTTTTAAGGGGGTTTTTTAAAACATTTTCAAGTAAAAAAGGGGCAACCTCTTAGCAGCCTTTAACGATGAAAAAGGGCTGAAAAATGTTTTTGACAAACCCTAAAAGGGATGGTTCCCTTTGTTTTTGAGAGAAACAAAAATAATGTAAATTCATTTAAATTTTTTCAAATTTTAAAAAATTGGGGAAAGAACGGGGTTTTAAAATTTTAAAATTTTTATATTTAGAAAACCACATTGAATAAAAAATGTTTAAAAATAATATTTTTGTTATAATGGAAATAAAATAAATTTAAATTTTAAACAAAATTTTTAAAAATTTTATTTCCGTTTTAAAAATTCGATTAGGTTCTTTGTAAAAATCCATTAGGGAAATTTAATAAATTTTATTACAAAATTGAAAAAACAAAAAAAAGGCTTTTGTTTAAAAAGTATTTTTTTAATTTCCATTATTTTTTCTTTCATTTTATTTCTTAATTTTAATCGGAAAACCTAAAATTTCTTTTTTACAAAAAATTTTAAAAGGGGACCCCAAAATTCAAGTTTGATTAATTTTTTATTGTTTTAAATGATTACCTTTTATACTAAAAGAAACGAGTTGCTTTTGTGCCAACACATGAATTTTCCCTAAGATTTATTATTTTTTGAAAGTTAATTTCTCTAAATTTTGCGGAAACATTGGGGTTTTCTTATTTTATTTTTTTAAAAATGTTTTTTTAAATTCTGTGGGGTTAAAATTTAAATTTAAAATTTTTGTTTGAAATATTTATTTTATAAATTTTGAATAAAGCTAAAATTTTTTACTCCTTTTATCAAAAAGTGTTTCGGAAAATTTTAATTTTGTTTGGAGTTTTGTTTATTCATTCTTTCGAATTATTTTAAAATTTAAAATTGTAAAATAAGGGGTTTTCTTTAAAAATTTAACCCCCCCCTCATTCCTTTTAAAAAGGAGGGAAATTTTTTAATTAAAGTCTTATTGTCAAAAATTAAATTTAAGCCAAAATTTGTAAAATTTTTAGAGTTTTAAAATAATTTTTTCATTTTTGGGGAAAAAACCAGAAAAACGACTTTTTTCAAATTGGTTTTTAAAATTTTTAATTTATTTGGGGGGTTTTTAAAAACTGGTAGCCATATTAAATTTGGGAATGGCTTTTCACTTTTTGTATTTTTAAATAACAAACTTTTAAAAATTTTTCCCCTAAAACCGTTAAGCGTATAAAAAATCCATGGGTAAACCATTTTCAAACAATTTTTGGCCAACAAACAAAAACAAAGGAAACTTTTTTTAATTTTACTTTAAAATTTTTTTCTAAAAAAAAAATTTTTTTCTAAAAAAATTTAACTAAAACAAATAAGTCTTTCCACAAAATTTTTAAAGATTAAAAAAAAATTTTATTTTAAATTGGAATGTTTATAAAAATTTTTTACTTTTAAAAAACGTTTTCGTTTTTAATTCTTTTTGATTCGAAAAAATTTTAAAACCGTTTACTTTTTAAAAATTTTTTTTTTCCCAATAAATTTTGGCTTAACGTGAGGTTTTTTTATTTTATTTTTTTTTCTACGAAAGTTTTAAAATTTACTATTATACAATTTTGAAAATTTTTTAAAAGTGAATCTTAAAATTGGTTCCCCGGATAAATTTAAAAGTTAACCCCCGGGTGTTTCGGAAAATTTGTGGGTCGCGAGGATGCGGGGATTGCAGATAAACTTTCCCGCACAGATAAGGGGCAAATAATAGTTTATTCTGAAAAAGGGAGTTTTTCTTTATTTAAAAAAACAATTAAATAAATAATTTAAAAAGAATTTTTTGAAAACTTTGTTTGTTGATTAATTTTTAGTTGCCCCCAAAAAAAATTAAAACATTTTTGGGGTTATGTTCTTAAAAATTTGATATGTTGTTTATTGAAAATACTCTGAAATCATCTTTAGGTGGGGTTGAGAAGGAAAGGCCGTTTGAGTCAAAATTTAAAAAAAAAATTTTTTAAACCTGTCAAAAAGGGCACCAAAAAAACCGAAAAAAACCACCAAAACCCCAGGGGGGTTAATTTAAGTGAGAAAAGAACATTTTAATTTTAGAAAATTTTTTTTATTAAATTAAATTTAA
Organism: Homalodisca vitripennis; assembly: GCF_021130785.1. Classification (NCBI taxonomy): domain Eukaryota; kingdom Metazoa; phylum Arthropoda; class Insecta; order Hemiptera; family Cicadellidae; genus Homalodisca; species Homalodisca vitripennis. The sequence goes on along the minus strand of NW_025780571.1, from coordinate 5,960 downwards.
ATAAAAAAATTTTACTTAAAAATTTATTACAATTTTTAGTAAAAAATATATTTTTTAGTTAAAAATTTGCATCTTATTTTCTTTTTAATTCCCGTTTTTATTTAAAAATTTAAAAAATTATTCATAAATATTTCTACCAAAAAGGGAGTTTTACGTAAAATTTTGCCCGTTAAAACCCGATTTACAGGAAAAAACCATAATTTTTTTTTTTTAATAATTATCGAAGAATTTTGAATACAGTTTCTCCAAATAACTGGTAAAATTAAAATAGATAAAAATTAATTTTAAAACCTTTAAAAAAATGTTCTTTTTCAAAACCTTAAATTTAATGCCCGAAAATGTTTTAGCTGTAAAAAAAAATTAAATAAATGGTCACACGACGAACCGTTTAAAATTTTATCTTGCGCTCTTTCAATAAAAATCTACTCACGCAAATTAAGTATTGAAAAAACCGTGAAAAAAAAGAAAACATAAAACAATTTCCTAAAGAAAATTTTGCTGTTTGAAAATACCAATATTTTTTAAACTTTTTGTACCAACCGTTCAAGATCAAAACCTTAAAATTTTCCCCCATATGCCCTACCTTCCCTTTTGAAAATTTTCGATATTCGGACTGTTTCTTTTAAAAATTGTTTTCGTGATTGCTTGGTTTTAAGTTTTATTACTCGCATGAAAAAAATTAAAAAAATTTGTATAGATAAAAAAAAAAATGAAAGAAAAATTGTGCGTTATTGTTCTTTCATCAATTTTAAACCCATAGAAACCCCCATATCATTAAAAAAATTAAGAAATTTAGAGAAAGTGACGAAATTTACATTATTTTTACAAGATAACTGAAATATTTCTTTATTGATTTTAAATAATAAATTGTTTGTTATTCTAATATAATCCAAAATTCTCTTTCAAAATTTCTTTGGACAACCCCAAATCCTTTTCATTCACAGATGTAGAAGTTCGACTATGACAGGAGTATTTTTTAAAAAATGTTTTTTAATGGGGCTTTATTGGCAAACGCGTGACACAGTGAAAAGTGTCCTTGTTTCCCTGAAGGACACTATCTTTTATGTTTATATTATTTTTATATGTTTAATTATCTTTTATTTCATGTGCATAAAAGATTTTTTCCAGCTATAGGGCCCAAAAGTTCCGATTGTTAAAAGGGGAAAACTGTAAACGTGTATTAAAAAAAAAATGTGCAAGTTTCCAATATTTTAAAATTTCTTAGAACTCCAACGTTACTTTTTCAATAAAACTGTCAACGCATACGCGGTCACCCCACGGGGAGGGGACCCCAACAAACTTATTGTCGTTGAGGGATCTGCTTTTTGACATGTTTGTTGGTAGGAATGTAGCCTCTTGTGAAATGTACATTTTTAGACTGGCCCGGAAAAATATTTAATATCCCGTTGGTTTAAACCCCCTTCTTAGCCCTAAAAAATAAATGTTCATCAAATTAAATATGTTTGTTAAACAAGTGAAACCCAAATATCCCTCCCCATGACCCCTTTTTGTTAAAAAAAAGTCCATTTATATCGTTTTAACGATTTTTTTTTTCAAAATTCTATTTTAAAATTTAAATTTTTAAAATTTTTAAATTTGTGTATTTAGTTTAACTTGGGCCTATATATCTGGCTGACAATTCAAATTTATCACTGAAACAAAGGGAAGAAGCAAAAAAGGGGGTTAATGCTTTTTATTCCTCGCCACCGAACCGAACTTACAATACATCATTTTCGTTTCTGCTTGCCAAACATGGAATTCCCCTTCCTAGCCATATTAGTCACTGGGAGTCGAAATGGTTTTCAGCCTTAATGAAAACTAAATTGCTAGAAATGATACCAGCGATGGGTTACTTGTGGGAGGGGTTTGGGGGGGAGGTGGGGTGTAATGAATGGGTATAAGTACTGTATGAAAGTATGTTACTTCGAATTCGTATTAAATTCTTAAAAGACTTTATTAAAAATTTTTGTTTTTATTTTAAATTTTTGTTTTTTTTTTTTGTTAAAAGTTTTTATTGATTTGGGTTAAAGTAAGACGGGACTTTGGTCCCAAATTCGCCCTTTTGTACATTATGAAAATGTACAAATAAAGTCATTTGATGTGATTCATAAATCCGTTTATTGGGGTTTTTTTTTTTTAATAATGAGATCGAATGGGGCATTCTTTACTTTATTCTTAATATCTTCAATCCGTAAAATGTTGTTGGTTTTTATAGATATCAATAACTACTAACGAGATCATCAAATTTATTCGATATTGTCGACTACCCTACTTTGGGTTTTGCCTAGGTAAAGTAAAATAAAAAAAAAATTCTTATTTTCCAGGTGAAATTAGGGGTAAAAAGCCCCCACTAAAAATTAACTTTGGGAGAACGGCTTAAAAGGGGACTTCCAAACCCCCCACCAATGGCCGGCAGGCAGGCTGCTTGCAAGGGCAGGACCTCAGCGGCAACCCCCCTCCAAGCAGAGCCACCTCGTGTTTCTTTATATTGCGTTTTAACCGGTAACGCTACATGCGTAATTGTGGTAACAAAATTTTTTCAGTGACAATTTACTTGTCCTGACCCAACTAGGTTAGTTTTTTTCTTTACCTGTTTTGCCGTGGGATATTATCCTTTAAAATGGGCTATTAGTTCTACTGTGGAACCTTCGCGAAGTCAGTTACCCAAGTCGTTGTGACCACTAAGTGACTCCTTTTCAACAAAATTAGTTTATCTACCTTCAAAATAACTTTGCCAAAGTTGTCAAATAAAACAAAAATATTTTCCATTTTCTTTTGGTTTTCAACCCTTTGTTAAAAAAAATTAAAACCCCTTTATATAGTATTCAGTTGTTTAATTTTAATTTAGTTTTTGTGTTTTTTTGGTTAAAGGGGGGTTGGTAATTTTTTTATTCCCCCAAAAACAAAAATAAAAATTTTTTAGAAAAAAAAATTCTCAAAATTCAAGTTGAGATGACAATAAAGTTTTTCATTTTTCCAAAAAATTTGGGAAAAAATTTTCCAGCCCCCCGGATTTTTAAATTTACCAATCCAAAAATTAAAAAACAATAAAAGGGATTTTAAGAAAACTGTTTTGTTTTTAAAAACTTATTAATCCAACAAATTTTTCACAATTTAAAGACCTGGGTTTTGTTAATGTTTATATGTTCATCAGGGGTTTAAAATTTTTGTTTTAAATAGGAAAAATTTTTATAGCACCTTTTTAAATTTCAATATCTTGTTTCTATAATTAAAAAAATTTTTTTATAAAAAAAAAGTGTGGGGGAAACGTTTTTAAAACAAAATTTTATTAAATTTTTTATTGTTTAATTAAAACCATAATACTTTCTTGTTTTCTTTTAAATTTTATTTTTTAAAAATAAAAAATTGAAATATTTTACTGGTTATAAAAAGATTTATAACACAATCCATTTCTATAAAAAAATTTTTAAAATTTTTACCAAAAAAACCAATTTTTTTTGGTTTATCAATTCTATTTATTCTTTTAAGGGGACGTTTTTTTTTATAGTATTCGAAATTTTTAAGGTGTTTTGAAAATTATCCGGCTTTCCCAAAAAATAATCTTAAAAGGTTTTTTGAACCCCAAGTAAATCAATGAAAGATTTTTTTGTAAAAGATTAAAAAACCACTCATTTTTAAAAGACTTTTTTCTAAATAGGAAATTTTTTTTTTAATTCATAAAATATTCGAACAAAAAAACAAAACCAAAACCATTTAAGAAAACAAAATTTTTTAAAATTTGGGGAAAAAAAGGGGCTACAAGGGTACAATTTAATTAAAAAAAACTAAAATTTTCCAAAATAGAAAATTTTATATAAAGGAAAAATTTAAAAAAGGAGAAAGGAAAATTAACTAAAACCCCAATTAGAAAAATTTTTAAAAAAAACAAAACAAATCCAAAACCCTTTTCGAAAACATTGGGCAGGAAAAAATCAAAACCAAAACCAAAACCCCAATAAAATTTGCGTTGAAGGGTTGTGGGGTTTTTGCCCCAATCAAAATGGTTAAGGGTTTTTAATAAAACGGTTTTTGAAAAAATTTTCCGCCTTTTAAAACAAAGGGAAATACAAAATTTTTTAAAAAAAAAATGGAAAAAAGGAATTTTCCTCAAAAAGGGGAAAAAAAGGGTCAGGCCCTTTAAATTTGGGGGGGGGAAAAAAGGGAAATTTATTGAAAAAAACTTCTTAAAAACCCAATAACCCCCCACAAAGGCCAATTAATCCCCGGGGGGAAAACCACAAATTTTTGGAAACCTCCCCCCAATTTAAAGAAAAAACCCCACCCAAAAAAACCAAAAAAGATCGGCCCCAAAAACTAACCCCCCCCCCGGGAAAGAAACCCGATTTTAAAGGGTTTAAAAAAAATCCCCCCAAAAATATGAAAAATTTTTTTAAAAACATCTCAAAGGGTTTTTTTCTTTCCTTTAAAAAAAAGGGAAAACCCCAAACTCTTAAATAGGCCCACTTTTAAAAAAACAGAAAAAAAAATTTTTCAAAATGTTTTAAAAAAATTTTTAATTTTTTGGAAAAAACAAAACCAAAAAGCTTTGGGGTAAAAAAAAAACAACCTTTTTTATTTTCTTCGTCATTATCCATTTTTTTGGGGAAATGATTTTCGCCGGGGCCCCCTTGTCCATATTTAAAGGGGAATTGGTTTTGTTTTTAGCCCTGTTTAAAAAACCGTTAAAAAAAATAATTTTAATTTTTTTCCCTTCAAACAAATATTTTTTTATTAAAAAAAAATTTAAAGAATTTTTTTTAAAATTAAAAAACCTTTTTCCCCCAATTTTTGGAAAAATTTTTCCAAAAACTTTTTTTTTTTGAAAGGGGGGGGATTGACAAAACTTTGAAAAATAATAAAAACCTTTTTTTTCCCAAAAAATTTAAAAAAAATTTTAACCCAAAAGGCGAACAAATTTTAAAATTTTTTTGCCTTTTTTTTTTTTAAAAAAAGTAAAAAAACCCTTTAAGGGGTCGTTTCATCGGGTTTTTTAAAAATGCATCCCCGGGAAAAGGTTTTAAAAACATAAAGTCCTAAAAAAAAAAACCAATTAAATCCCATTTAAAAAGGATTAAAAAACTTTGGTAAAAAATTTTTAATTTTAAAAAAGCACCCTAAAGCTTTCCCGTAACCAAACCCCATTATTTTTCCTTGGTTAATTTCAAAAGCGGGTTTTTTGGCCCGGCCCATTTCCAATTTTTGACCCCGGGTTTTTTTTTATTTTTTGGGGCCGCCGTAATGAAAGAACAAAAATTTAAAATTTTAAAAAAAGAATATTTTTAAAAAACTTAAAAAGAAATTCCTTGGATTCCCCCCATTTAAAAAATTTTTTAAAAAATTTAATTTTTTTTTGAAAACTAAATTAAAAAATTTTGGGTTTCCTTTGAAATAAAAAGGGTTTTACCCTAATATTTTCAAAAAACCAAAACTATTAAAAAAATTCCCTTTTTTTTTTTTAAATGAAAAAAATTTTAAAAAATTTTTAAATTTTGGACTAAACAATTTTGGCCCAAATTTCCCAATTTTAATTTAAATTTTTTTATTTTTTTAAAAAAAAAAAAAATAAATTATTAACACTACACGGGGCCTTGTAATGATAAAAAAATAACATTTGTCTTTTTTTAAAAAAAAAAACTAAAAAAAAAAATATGCAAAAAATTTAAAAAGGGAATTTTAAAATGGGAAAACGGGACGGAAAAAAAGAAAAACCTTAAAATCAGAACTTAAAAGATTAAAAAATTTTTTTTGACAAAAAAAAAAAGGCAAATTTAAAAAGGGTTATAAAAAGACAAAGGGAAGGAAAGAACGACTTAAAACAAAACGGGGGGTTTTTTGTCCCAAAAAAAAGGGGGGCAAATTTCTTTTAGAACCAGACAAAAATTCAGAGAGGAAGGCCAAAACTTTGGGGTTTTTTCGTTTTGGGGTTTAAAAAAAATTTTTTTTTAAAAGAGACTTCACCC
>NW_025780570.1:0-22233 GCF_021130785.1 Homalodisca vitripennis | reverse complement strand
TTGGGACTTTAAAAGACTTTTTTCTAACATTAAAACTTACAAATTTTACTTTATTGGGCTAAAAAAATACGTAAAAAGGGGTCAAATGGCGATAAAAGAAAAAAAAAATTTTTGTACGGGGTTTTTTAAATCATACAAATGTCCGGGGCACCGGAGCCAAGGCAGCGAGCAAAACACAGGAAGTTCAAGATTGCTCGAAAAGTTGACAATGTGGGGCCCTTCTATAGTTTAATATAATAATCCTGTTACGCGCAATGTCTGATAAATTTGCAGGTTTTTTTGGAGTTTTTTAGTTTCAGGAAAAATTGTAAGAACAATCTGATATTACAATGTTCTTTTATATGATTTAACCTTCCTGGCTACAAACTTCCCGATATTTAAAAAGGGCCCTTGCGGCTCAAGAGGGGGAACAACTATTTTTACCAAAAAAAAAACAATAGAAGTTGATGACCTAGCCTATTTTGGGAACTGTCGATTCCGTAATATGTGAAGGGCCGAAATATTTGTAAAAAAAAAATTTTTCTTCTTTGGATATTCGTGTTCCTGATGATAATAATTTTAACCATTTTGTTGAATGTTTATTTAATTTTTTGTGTACTGTAGTTGATAAAAATAAAGTGAATGCGTAATAATGTTAGGTTTTGATCCCAATGTGGATTTTATGGTCGATATTTTTAAGCTGTTTTTTTGTCAATTTGTGATGAGCTTTAATTTAAATTAACATGTGTGAAATAACTGGCCAAATGTATTAAATTTTGGAAATGGGTCTTGTATCGATAATATAGAAAATTCTTCACTTTGACAGAATAAATTCAGCTTGGGTGGAACCAATGTTGGTATTGATAAATGCTGTGGTTGTGAAAGCTGACTTATTTTAATAATAAAGGGACTCTAAAAAAACTGATTATTGTTATGTAGAAAAAAATTTTGAAAGGTATTAATGACTTTAATGTTTTGTATTTCACTAGTCTGTTGAGCAAAGTGAATTGGCTGTGTTTTTTAAGTCTTGTTTTTAAATGAGAATTTGAATATTTTTTTGAAAAGTTTTTTGGGAAAATTGTTTTAAATTAGCTATCCCTATTAAAGTAGAAGTAATAAATCATGGAAAAATGTAAGCCTCAGTGGTATAGCAATAACTTTTAAGTTGAAGGAGCGTTGTTTGCGTCTTACAATAACTTTTTAAAATTTTTTTGGTCGGTATCTATAAAAATACATATTGGGGGTTAAAAAAGTTACAAAGACAAAGTTAGGTTAGCTAAGCTTGCCCCACAACTGTGAAAAAGTGATGGAGGCTAATAGTAAACCTAAAGTTTTTTTGGTCTATTATTAAGGGAAAAAAAAATAATAATGATTTACCACCTTAAATAAGGAGTTCTCAAATTGTCCTCTGAGAATTTTAAAAATTTTTTTTGTAAATAATGTGATATCTTTGTTAATAATGTTCCTAGTCCAATAATGATGTGCAATATTATTTAGAAAAAATAAGTAGGCCTCCTGCCACCTCTATGTTTAATGTTAAAAGTCTTAGTAGAACAGGTTTACAGTGCAATTTTTACTTTGGTAATAGTAAAAGCTTAGATTTTATGGTCTTAATTCAGATGTTTAAAAATAGCTGCACCATATTTGGGGAAGTTTTAGCCTACCTTTTAATTTATGTATTGACAACAGTTTTTTTCCCTCAGGTTTAAAGTATGCCAAAGTTGGGGCCTTTGTACAAAAAAGGAAAAAAATCTGATTATGATAATTACCGTCCTGTCTCCATTTTACTTTTGTATCAAAAGTTTTTGAGGTGATGTTAAATAGACAAGTAGTTATTATTTTGAGAAAATTTTGTTTATTTTTGATAATCGATAGGTTTTTTGGACCAACAAAAGTACAATTTCTGCCACACTGATTTTTGAAAAAAGATTTTAGTTAGTGAAAAAAATAATGTCTTAGGCAGATTTTCGATATGTCAAAGGCTTTTGACACTTTTTCCATTGTGTCTGGTAATAGCTAGATATTAGGGTTTTGATGTAAAGCATTTAAACTTTTTAGATCCTTTTATTGATAGGCTTCAAACTGTGTATTGTAATGGCAAATTTTTTCTTATCTCCCTGTGATGACAGGTTTACCGAAAGGGTTTAAATTTAGGGCCCACAAATGTTTAAATCTATGTTAATGACCTATCCGCTGCAATTAAAACAATTTTGTAACTACTTTTATGTACGCCGATGTTTTGGCCCTTCAGATCTCTTGTTGTAACCAAATCTATCAAAGTTTTTCCCGATAATGTAATTTAGTCTTGAAGATTGGATTTCAGCTAACATACTTTGTTTGAATAGAGATAAAACCAAAATCTGAATTTTAGTTTAAGTAACTGTCAAAATGTGCAAAATGTAAAGTTTTTAGGTGTTATTGTCCAGTCAAATTTAAAATGGAATGCCATGTTGATTTTTTGTGTAGTAAAGTTTCTAAAGGTATTTTTATGCTTGGGAGGTTAAAACTTATTGTGAATTACAAGTTTATTATTAGTTTTTTTTTCTCATATTCAGAGCCACTTGTCTTATGCTACAGTTGTGTGGGGAAATGAAGTCCCCCAACAAGTTATTGATTTTACAAAAAGGGCAAAAAAGGGTTATATTAACGTTCGTTGGAAAACACATTGTAAACCTTTTTTTAAAAAATTAAGAATACTTACGTCCCTTCTTTATTTATACTGATGTTTAATGTAGTAAAAAGTACCCCATAGTCTGCTTACAAATAGTCATGTTCATGAGCATAACAAAAGATACAATAGCCTTTCAAAATTTAGTCAATGTAATTTCCAAAGAACAATCAATAGCCCTTTTGAAATAGGAATCAATTTTTTTAATTTACTCCTGAGCGCTTGAAAAGTTTATCTGTTTCATGTTTAAAAAAAGAGATTTAAAACCTTTTTATTAGATATTAGTATTTACCTGTAAAAGAATTCATGATCCCTGTAAGCCCTTAAAATAGTCTAAATTAATGTACATGAATATCTTACTTAATAAAAGCTTTGCAAAGTATTGTATTTTTTGACGATGTCTACATTTCTGTATAATGTGTTGTGGCAAAAAGATTTTGATTTTTGATTTTTGATTTTGTTGTTATAAACTTGCTTGACAAATATTGTAGGCAAATACCTAACTTTTTTATACATTAACCATTTTAAATCACAATAAAATCAAAGTACTAAACGGGAAAAAAAATATTACAATAGCAATATTGCTAAAATGCATATAAAAATATGAACAATTAAGTCTTAGGATGACTTTATAACTTTAAACGACAAGGGTATCACAACCAAATTTGGCATACCGTTACGATAATAGTAACCTACTTTTCTGAAACACCTACAACTGAAAACTATAAATTTTTGGAGTCTATTCAGTTGTAATTTAATTGTATTATACCAAAATTATTGTATTGGCGAGAAATAATTTATTTTAATGGGTGCGGAGGGGGGGAGAGATTAATATAGTTTGACCCAAGGGGCCACTAGGCCTGCGCCACATTTCTTCAGTTTATCGTTTAAATATTTACTCCCTAAGGGTTCCCAAATGACCAGTCACAGCGCTCGCTTTTCCGTGCCCCAATTGGTTGAATCTTGGTAACTAATACAACTCAAATTTTTTATTATTTTGACACTACAATGAAAAAAGAGAAACAAGTTTTTAGGAATAAAATTTTAGAAACTACTTGGTAACCCTAGATGGTATTTTGGGGAAAAAAACTGTCAGGTTTCTTAAAAATTTGTTTTGTTTAAAGAAATAGTTAAAAGGCCTTTATATCCACAAATTTTTTTTAAGAGAAAAATTTTTCGCAATGGAAAATTTTTCAAGATGTTTTTTGTCGGAAGCAAAAAAAATGGTTTTTCCATTGTGCTTATTTAAGGGGTTTTTTAAACCTAAATATCCTAAAAATTTTTCTGTAATCTAATGTTATAAATCGGAAAATTTTTCAACCTTTAAAATTTTTTATATCGTAAAACCCTGCCCATTATTTCAAATAATTGAATTTCATAAATTGTACGTTAAAAATTTTCAGAAACGGAACAATTTATTGCTTTTGGGACATTTATTTTGATAAAGTAAAAGCTTTTTTTTTTTTAAAAAAAAAAACTAACGCAGTTTTTAAACCAAATTTCCCCCCTCAACCACAAAAACAATACGCAAACCTTTAAAATTTACCCTTTGGGGTTTAACGATTACCACTACCGCGGGAATCGCCAACGTCATTTCTACGCGTTTAATCGGCCCCGTTGAAATCAAACCAAACAAAAAAAAATTTAAAAACGCAAAAATTCTCCCCCCAAAAAATCCCCCAAAACGGATACCATTTATTAAAAATTTACAATTCTTACGAAAAAACTCCCCCCTCAAACCTAAAAAGAAACAAAGTTAAAATTTTAATATTAATTTACATTTTTTTACCCAAAATAATTTTTGAAAGATTATAATAAAAATAGGGATATATTTTTTTTAAAATAAAATAGAAAATATTTACAAATTAAAAAGACAATTTTTATACAACTTACTACACCGTGAAAAAATTTTGAAAAAAAAATCATTAACGTGAAAAAAAAAAACTAATGCAAGTGATCCCCTAAATGAAAAAGTAAAGTTTTTTTATTTTTAAATTAGGAATTTTTTTAAAGATTTTTTTAATAAAATTGCTGGAATTAGGGGAACTAGTTTATTTTGGAATACCTTTTCAATGAAAAACACCCCCACTTTATTTAAATTAAATCAGAAACAAGTTCTAAAGATACAAATTAAATTAGTATTTTAAAATTTAAAAATATACCCTTTTAAAAATTATTTTAAAAAATATTTTTAGAATTTTTTTTAAAAAATCACTTGGCCACTAAAAAAACTGTTATTTTTCCCTAAAATAATAATTTCTTTAGCCTCCTTTGGAATAAAAATTAAAAAGAAAGCAATTCTTTTTTATTATTGTTTAGGGATAAAGGGTCCCGAAAAAACCCCAACGAGATCTTTTTAATTTTTTGTACAAATATTATAAAAACAGGGCTAAATTATGCCCGCACTTGAAAAAACCTCCAAAAATTGATGAGAATGTAACGTACAATTAACGATTGGGAAAGACGGGGGTTTATTAATTCTAATACTTTGGAAATATTATTTTAAACAGGTGAACATTTTTCCCCTAAAATTTTAACTTAATGCTCCAGGATCATTTGAATGAAAACGGGTTTAAAAACGATTTGTTTTTTAAGCAAAAAAACCAAATTTAAAATTTGTATTTTTTTATAGTAAAAGTTTGAAAAATTAAGAGGGGTTTAAATAAAAAAATACACTTAAAAAAAAAATTTTTTCTGTATAATTTTTGCACAATAATAAATTAAGTTAATAACGGTTAAAAAGTTTACAGGCATTTTAAATTTTTTTCCATCCTGTAAAGGGCTGGGGGCCAAAACACTCCCCTTATTTTTTTTTTCTTGTGAAATCCGGGCCCCATCCGTTATCCCTTAGTTAGGTAACAAGGGCCTACAATTTCTCGAAAATTTTATAATACTTCGGAATGGGATTCCGTAACTTTGGAAACGTCGGAACTACCTTGATTGCCATCTGAATTTAGGAATCGATCTTTTTTTTTGCGTACTACGCAACCTTAAATTTTACGTCCAACCGCGTATTATGCAGTTTAAAGGAAAAAAAAGTTTAAGTAAATTTTCTCAAAAATTTTTAACGCCTCGTTTAAAAAGAACAGTTAAGAATTGCAATTTTTTTTTTTCGTGTGTAAAAAGGCCCTTTTAGGCGACTCAGGATTCCAAAAAGAAAAAAAAAGTTTAAAAAAAAATTAAACCCATTTTTAATTTGATACGTTACTATTTTGTTTTTAAAAAAGAAAGAATATATTATAAAAACAAATATTTTTCGCTTTGCATAGAAATTATTGAACTAACTTCCTGTAAAATTACTTATTCTCGCCGTGTAAAATATTGTTAAAAAGTTTTTCCTTTCTTTTTTTTTGAATATTTTACATTTTTTTTTTTTTTGTAAAAATTTTTTTTATAACAAATTTTTGGTTTTACCAAGTTTAAAATTTTTCAATTTTTTTTTTTAAAATTTAAAGAATTTTGTAAGAATTTTTTTAAAATTTTCACAAAAATTAAATTCCCTTAAAAGATTAAAATTTAACCCTGCTTGTATTTCCCCTATTCCCCCCCCCAAAAAAATTTGACCTTTTTTAAAATTTCCCCAAACATTAAACCTGTAAAAAACGTAAATTTTTTAAAAAAATATTACCAATTTAAAAGATTTTCACCCCCAACAGCCCCCCAAAAACACATTAAAACTAGAGCCTTTTAAAAAAATTTTTTTTTGAAACAATAAATATATTTGTTACCCCCAAAAATATAAAAAAAAAAAATTTTTGATCTTAAAGGGGGCCCCTTAGGTATGTTTAAAACCCATAAATTAACTCATTATAAAAAAATTTTTCCTTCCCCTTAAAAAAAAACCCACTTTTAAAAGGGGGGAAAACCTTTTGGGGGTTTGGGGGGCTTTATCGTTTTATCTAAAAACAAAAAAAAGGCGGGTTTTTTTTAAATGTTATAAAAAAAAATTTTTTTAAAAAATTTTTAAAAAAGGGGGGTTTTTTAAAAAAAAAAAATTTTTAAATTTTGGGGGTGCCCCCCCTTGAAACCCAAACCAAAAAAAATTTCTGGGGGAACCCCAAAACCTTTTGAAAAATTGGGGGGCCCCCCGGGTTTCCCCCTTAAAAAAAAAATCTGAAAAGGGGGTTTTTTTGGAACCCCCCATGATTCAAATCAAAGGGCCAAAAAAAAATTATATTTAATTAAAAAATGGGGTTAAAAATTTTTTTTTTATCTAAAAAAAATTTATTTTTCCAAAAAATTTTTTTTACAATATAAAACTATTTTCTTTAAGAAATATTTTTGTTTTCAAAAACCCCTTTTTTTTTTAATTAATCCCCCCTTTAATCACTTTTTTAAAGGCTGGGAATTTTGAATCAAAAGCCGGGAAACAAACCCCCCAAAAAGGGAAAACCGCGAAAGGAATTTTTTCTAAAAAAAGAACCCGGTCAAAAAAAAACCCAAAACAGTAAACCCATTAGGGCCAACGTATTTTTCCTTAAACCGTCACAAAAATCCCTCATAAAGGGTTTGTAAAAAAAAAAACCCCCCCGATTAAATAAAAAAATTGCAAAATTTTTTCCTAGAAAAAACCCCCAAAAAATTTTAAATTTTCTTTAAAAATTTTCCCTTTTTAAATTAAAAAAAAAAATTTTTAAAAAAATTTCAAGAAAAAAATTGAGGACGCAACAAAAATTTAAAAACGAAAAAATAAATTTTTTTTAAATTGGCAAATAAAAGGTTTAAAAAAAACAAACAATATTAAAGCAAAAAAATTTCCCAAAATATTAATTTTTCCCCCCCTTTTTTAAACAGAAAAAACCCCTTTCCCAAATTAAATTTTTTTTTAAAAAAATTTTTAATACCCACCCCGGGTTTTAAATTTGTTTTTTGGGGAATCTTTTTTCCCAAAAAACTGTATGTAACTTACAAAAACCAAATTTTTCTTTTGTAAAATTTTATACGTAAAACCCCCTTTTTTAAAACTTTTTTAACAAAAAAATAAAAAATTAAAAAAAAAAAAAAAAAAAAAAAAAAAAAAAATTTTTTTTAAATTTTAAAATTAAAAAGTGGAAAGGTTTTTAAAAAAAAAAGTTTTGCAAATCAAGAAAAATTTAAAATACGTTTTTAAAAAAAATTATGGGTGTTTTAAAATTTTTTTTCCCAAAATTTTTTTACCCCATTTAAAAAAAAAGGGGTTTTTAAAGACGTTTGGGGGGTTTGGGAAAAATGTTTCCCCTTTTATTTTCCAAAATTTTTTCCGGGGCCCCAAAAAAAGAAAATTTAAAAAAAAAATAAAAAAAAAAAACCCACATACATAATTTTAACACTTTAAATCTAAAACCCCAGTTCCCCCGTATTTTTAAAACAAAACGCCCCTTTTGCCTCGAAACCCCAAAATTTTTTAAAAACCCCCAAAAGGGGCAAAATTTTTGGGTTGAGTTTTTTTTTTTTTTGGGAAAAAAAAACCCCGAAAAAGGTTTTTCAACCCTCCCCCATAAACCCCCTTTTTAAAAAGGGGGTTGGGGGCGAACAAGGGGAAAAAAAATGTAAAAAACTACACAAAACCCCGTGGGAATCCACCCTTTCCGCCGTTTCACTTTTCCCCCTTTTTAATTAAATTCTTTTTAAAAATTTAATTTTTTTTTTACCCCTTTTTAAAAATTACGGGTTTAAACTAATTTTTAAATTAAGAATTTTCTTGAAAAATTTCTTTAAACAAAAACAAAATTTATCATTACTAAAACATTAAAATTTTGAAACCCTTTAGGGTTTTAGAGTTTTGGGTTTAAATTATAAGCAACAGCCAAAAATATAAAAAATTCCCGTTACTAATTTTTGTAAGAAAGATTTTTTTTAAAAGTATTTTAATTGGCTGAACTTTTATCGTAGCCCACAAAAATTTCGGGGCTAAAAAATTTCAATTTACATCGTCAATCGGGGCTTTTGTCTCTCCCCCTGTCCTGTAAGTTCACAAAAATATCCCAATGTAAAAACCGAACTTTAAAATTTAAAATTTTGCTTTAAGCTTCTTTTAAAAACCTTAGCAACACTGAGTTTAAATGAGGGTGCAGGGTAATTTTAAAAGGATTTGGATGACCCGTTACCCAAAACATTTTTGTTTTTGAAATTTTTAAAGGTTAAACTTTAAGAAAACGAGAAAATAGCAGAAGAAATATTTTGGAAGAAGGGGAAAGAAAAATTTTTAAAAAGGGGACTTTAAAAATGTGTCATTTTAGCTCAGTAGACAAAATTTTCCCATTACAAAAAAAAAAAAAAATTATTAGTGAAAGTCAACATTAATAGTTGGTGAAAAAAATCTGTTTTTCCCGGGAAAATCATGGGTTTTATACCCTTAAAAAAATCACCCCGGATTTCCCAAATTTAAAAAAAATATGAAACCTAAGCTTGAACAATTTTAGTATACCAAAAGGCCAAGTTAACTCGGAAAAAAGATGAAATCCAGCCCTTTAAAATTTTTGCTTAATTTTTCACGGGAGTATTTTTTCCAAAAAATAAATGTCATGATGGCCCCTCATAAAAAAACCCCGAAACCCTCGATTTTGGCCCCTCATAGCCCTCGAAAATTAAATTACTTTTTTAAAAGTGCGACAAAACACCGTTGGTTTTTAAAGGGGCAACGGAAAACTGGGATTTCTTTTTTTCACCCCGTAACGTGATTAAATAATAGATAAAAATTTTTTTAAAAAACCCGTACACTCTTTATGTACTTTAAAATTTTAATTTAAAACTCAAAACAAAACAATAAAATTTTAAAGATTTTTTTCCCCCCCGTTTTTGTTACAACGTGAGAGACGACGACGGGTCAAAAATTAAAATTGCGAACAGTGTTGTATGTTTTTTAAACTGTAAAATTTTTAATGTGACGTAACACTGGTATTTGTTTTTGTTTGGGTTTCTTATTTTTTGGGTGATGCTTATACATTTTTTAAAAAGTTGCAACACTCAAGTACAAAAGACAAAAAAAATGGGAGCTGCCCAAATAGATCTGAAGCAATAATTTAGGGAATCCATATCCCAAACAGGGTAAAAATCCTTAATTTTTCAAGTACTTTTTTTCATATTTTTTTTTATTTTTTAAACCTATTTTAAAACTAGAAAAATTTAGATTTTTAAAAATTTTCCCTTTTTGGTTATATTAATTTTTGATTTTTTTTAAATGATTTTAATTTTTAATTAGAAAAATGAAGTTTTTTAAAATAAAAAAAATTTTTAAAAAAATTAAAAAATTTTTTTCGATGACCTCTTTTTTATATTTTTTAAATGTAAAAGACAAATTAACTTAGTGAAAAATTTCTCTCATATACTTAAAATTTTAAAATATCCAAAAAGAGTTTAAAAATAAAAAAAAAACAATAATGATTTGGGGGATATACCAAAAATTTCCCCAAATTTGGGTTTATGTAGACTAATCAAAAACCCTATTTTAAACCAAAAGTCCGGGAAAAAACCCAAATTTACCCAATTTTTTAAAAATCGAAAAAGTAAATATATCACATTACCCAAAAATTTAAACCCAATTTTTAAATTTTTTTTTAAATATTTAAAGAGAAAACACCCCAAAAAAAATTTAAACGGAAAAGGAAGCTTTTTCCAAAAGGGTTTTTTTGAAAAAAATGCTTAAATTTATACGGGTATTTAAAAGAAATATTATAAGTTGGGAAACAAATTTTTGGAAAATAACTTTATATTTTAAAATCGGGAACAGAGGTCATGTAAAATTTTTTTTCCGGGAAAAAATTTTTAAAATTTGATCCTGATCGAAAAGTATTCAAAAACCCGTCGAAAAACTCGTTTTGAGCATACAACAAACAAGCCGGAAGGGAAAAGCAATCAAATCTGCCCATTTTTATTGTAGCCTGGTGTGGGTTACAAAGGTTGGTTCCTTAGACGGTTTTTGACAGGTCGAGAATTTGAAACGTTCTCCCCCAATATTGGCAGGTTATTACAAAAATTTAATTTAAATTTTCCCAAAACGAAATAAAAAATAACAAAATTTAAATCGATAAAAAAAACCAAATTGGCCCCAAGTTTTCCCAGAAAACCCCAAAAAGGGTTAACTTTTCCCGTTTCTTCATGAAAAACAACTTTTTGAAAAAAAATTTTAAAAATTTTGATACGGGTAATAATAAAAATACCAGGGGAAGTAATAGCAATTTAACTTTTAAATTTTTCCTGAAGTTTATAATTATTTTTAAAAATTCCCGAAAATATAAAATAAAAAGGCCCTGCCAACCCCAAAACAACAATACACGAGCGGGGAGGTTAAAGGGAATAACATTTTCTCTCAGCCCGCTATCCAAATAAAAATAAATAAATTTTTAAATCATTATACAAAAAAAATCCACTATTTTATTTTTAAAAAATCTCCCTAAAAACGATTTGGGGATTAAAAATTTTAATATTCCAGAATTTTTTTAATTTTTTAAATTATAAATGGGGAAAAAAATCCAAGACATAAAAAAAATTTTTTTTTATTAGAAAGCTCCAAAGGAATTTTCAGTACAATTTTTTACAAAATTTGGCAAACAAATTAAATATTACGGGTTGCCCCTAAAAAAAAAAAATCACATTTTCTAAAAAAAACCAATTTGCATTTTTTTTTTTAAACTGGCAAATTAAATAAGTTCAAGGGTTTCGGGAATTTTAATCACTTTTATTTTCCACGAAGAATTGACAAACCTTTTATTAAATTTAAAAATTTTTCTTTTGGAAAAAAAAAAAATTTTAAATTTTAAATATATCAAACTAAAAATCAAGCTTTCCCTTCTAAAAAAAAATAATAAGGTTTTAAAAAAAAAATTTAAAAATACCCACTTGCAAATAACTAAAATAAAAATGTTCCCTTTTAAAGTACACTCAAAATTTAAAAAAAAAAAAAAAACTTTTTTTTCCCCACTATTTGAACCCTTAAAACTTTCAAGTCTCTGAAATTCGATTACAACTCTCTCTAACAATTTTTAAATTTTTAAAATTAAATTTAAACCCAATTAACAATTAAACTATAAAACTTTTAAAAATTAAAAATTTTAATAAAAAAAACAAATCTCCAAAATAAATTTTTTAAACTAATTTAAAAATTTTTAATTTCCACTTTTCTTGCAAGCATGAACCAAAGAAAAATTGGGTACGTTTTTTATTTTTCTTCTATTTTTTTCCCGGGAAAATTTAATTAAATTCAGATTGCTCTGTATTTCTTTTAAATTTTAATTTTTTTTCCAATAAAAAAAGACAAAAAAATTTAAATTTTAAATATCAAATCGGGAAGACTATTTAAAATAAAACGACAAAAAATTTTGGTGCTTACCTCAAAATTCCTTTCGGGGGAAAAAAAATTAGAAAAAAGGGTGAAAGAAAATCAACTTAATAAACGAAAAAAAACCAAAGGGAAAGGGGGGAAAATTATGAGCGGGCGCTTAAATATTTCCCCTTTCCCAAATCCTTTCGGGAAAACCGGGGTGTTCTCTCTTTGGGCCCAGGCCTTTTTTAAAAAAAAACCAGGAAAAAATTTACTCGCAACAAGACAATCCTAATAAATTAAAGGGCAGTAAACCTTTCCTTCCTAAATTTTTTTAAAACTACCAGTATTAATTTTGCCAAAGGTTTAAAACATTTTTCTTTTTTAAACCCTGACTTTTCACAATGTAAAAAAAAATTTAAACCCCAAAAATTTTCGATCCCCAAAAATTTTATTTAATTTTAAGTTTTTAAATTAAAAAAAAAACAATCAATGTATTTTAAAAACCGTAAAAAACCTACCATAGACCTGACTGGTTTTAAATATAATTCTATGACTTTTTGTTTTACATAAATTTAGGGAAAAATTATTAAAAAATTTAAAACCAAAACCGAAAAATTTAGTTTAACTCTTTTATCGTAAAAATAGAAAAAAAAAACTTAAAAAAACAGCTTTTTAAGTGATAAATTCCCTTAATATAAATGTTTTTTTAACTTTTTGTAAAAGTTTCTTAAAATTTTTTAATGGGGGAAACTAGACCGAGAAAATTTTTTTTGAAAAAAGGAAATTGAGCCCTTACCCTTATGTTTTGATTGGTTTTGGGCCCCAAAGGGTTACCTCTGTATTAAAAAAAGGGAGTTTTGAGATTAATTTGCTAAAATCTACCCCTAATTTAATTGGTCAAAAAAAAAAACTCGAAAATTATTTCTTACCCCCTTTTTTAATAAAAAGGGTTGGATCATCCCTATTTTTTTTGTTGTTATTTTCTAATCACAAATGAAATCCCAATGGGGCAAAACTCCTCTTTTCTTTTCTCTTTATATATTACGTATAATTTTATATATAAAAAAAGGGTTTAATATCTCTCTCTCCTCTCTCTCTCTCCTCTCCCCTTTTATAAATATTTTATAAATATAATATAAATTTTCGCCACAAAAAAATTTCCGTAACAAGTTTTCCTTTGAGGTTTTAAATAAAAAACCCCAAATTTAAGAAAACATTGTTCTTATTTTAAATTTTACACATTTTTAATTTAAAAATTGATTTACAAATACATTTTTTCGTTGCCATCATGATAAACCCTAAGTCCAATATACAGGGTTAAACTAACGGGCAGCCAAACTCTTCCAAATAGCATGAAACCCCCCCCCGAACTTTCGTAGAAATTTTAAAAAAAGAGGGTAATCAAAATTTTTAAGTTTAAAAGATCAGTTCATATTTTGAGATATCGGTGGGCCCAAAAAGGGAAACAGAAAATTTAAATTTTTTTTCAGCCCCTTGACTGGAAAATTTTTATAAAAATCACCAAAATAACATAAAAACTTAAAATAAAATGTAAGGTATAACAGACAGAGTTTTTAAATTAATTTAAAAAATTTATTTCTGAATTTTTTCCCAAAAATAATTAAATTTTAATCTTTAATAAATCTTCCCTGCCAAAAAACAATAACCTTTTTCCATTATTTTTTGTAACGTGGCCAACACAATGTATTTAAAACAAGAGGGTTTTGTCGATGGTATTGACAGGTTTAAGGGATTGAAAAATAAAAAGCTTATGTGACCCCCTTAATTTTTTACCCCACCCTTTAAAAAAATATCAAAATTTTAAACTTCTTATGAAAAAAATAGTTTGGGGGATATTCTTACCACTTTTACATTTTCATTATTCTATAACAAAGTGGCTAAAAAGAATTTAATTGTATTCCATAAAAACTATTTTTGGTAAAAAAAAACCCCCTTTTTACAATTTTAGAATTCTTACGTAAGTTTTGGGAAAATTTTTAGTTTACTGTAAACCCGAAATGTGATAAAACTTTGAGTTTTTTTTTTTTCCCCCAAAAAAAAATCCCCCCCCTCCAATGTACCACAAATTTTAAAAAATTTTTTAATTGGATTTAAAAATAAAAATTTTCATGCCCAGATTAAGGGCGTTCAGTACTAAAGGGGCATATACAAACAAAAGGAAACAGTTTTTTCAGCAAACAACCCGTAGATGGGGCATTGGCAAAGTTAGAAATAAAGAAAAAATTTTTAACCGGAGAAAACACTGGGTCCAAAATCATACATTTTTTAATATTTTTTTTGGGTAATATTTTTTCCCTTTAAAAAAAATTTTTAAAAAACTAATTTTTTACAAAAGCTATGTTGCTAAATCTTACCCCAAAAAAATTTTTTTTTGAAATAAAACTAATAAAATTTATTAAAATTTTTAAAATGTTTTTTTTTTCAAATTTTTTTAAAAAATTTTTTTCCCTGTTTAAAATTTTTAAAATTGAAAAAAGGTTGGGTTTTTTACGAAATAAATTGTTTAAAAAATAAAATTGTTTTGTTTTATTAGAGGGTTTCATACAATTTTCTTTTAAAAGCCCTCTAATATGGTATAATAAATTTGTATTAAAAAATTTTAAAACCAATACACAAACTGAACCCAAATTTAAAAATGTAAACATTTCATTTTTCCTTTAAAAAACTGCACCAAGTTGTAATTGGTGCCGACCCATTTATATAAAAAAGAATGGATCCACGTGAAAAAAAATATCAAAAACTATATTTACAACTATTATTTTTTCCAATTTAAAATTCCAAAAAAAAATTTTTTTTAACTAAAAGCAAATTATACTTTTTAGGGGAAAATTATCCTAAAAAAATAAAAGGTTTTGGGAAAAAAGCAATTAACATTTTTTTTTCTATTTTTGTGTGGGAAATAATCTTTATATTTTTGTAATTTTAAATTTAAATAATGCGGGTTTTTCAAAACCCTTAAAAACTTTCCACTGTTTATTTTCCTTTAATTTCCCTTTTTCCCAAATATTGACTAATTCTAGGAGGAAAACAAAATTAAAAGTGGAAAAAATTTAATTTTTAAACATAGTTGACTTTTTTTTAAAAAAAACACGAAACTTAATACATTTTTTATAAATTTATTTATTTGGTAAAAAGTTTTTAAATTTTTTTGGTGGTAAACTGCGAAAAGGGCCCCAAAGCCCCTTTTGTATTTTATGAAAGGGGCCCTTTTTTTACACAAAAAAAGGGAAAAAACCTAAAGTATTTTTCTTAAATTAACTTTCCCAAGGGAATTTAAAAGGCCCCAGTATCTAAATGCAATAAAAAATTAATGTTGTTAAACTAATACCTACCATACCCTTTAAAAAAGTTTAATCCGTTCCAGTAAAAAGGGTTTTCCCAAAAATTACAAATTTTATATATTGGGGGTCTAGCCTTGGAAAATAGTGTCCAAAGGTATTCTTATTCAATAATGAAAAAAACCCAATTTAAAATCTAAAAGGGAAAAACAAAATTGCAACCAAAAAATAAAAATGATATTTTTTTATGATTTTTTTTTGGGGGCCGATCTTTTTCGTTTCCCAAAAAGGGTCGACTACAGGCCTCTTATTTTAAAATTTCCCCAAAAAACAAAAGCTAGGTCACTTCAATAAGCAAAAAAATTTTAGATATTTGCAAACTTGTCTTAAAGACAGGAGGGGAAACAAAAAACAACAAAAACCCTTTTTAAATTATTTTTATTTTTTAAAACGTTAAAGGACAAAATTTTCAGCCCCGGGGATTCATCATTTTAGCCTTTGTTAAATAAAAAAAAAAATTGTTTAATAATTTGGCCCTTTAAAAATTTTAATGACCAATAAAATAAATTTTCCCCGTAAATATTTTTTACAAAAAAAACTCCCCATTAAAAAAAAAAAATATCGTATATTTTATTCCGATAGCTTTAATGTTAAAGAACCCGAAACTTAAACAGGGAAGTGGCAATGGGGTATAGTATTTAAGTGTTTTATAATTGATATTTTTTTTGTTTGTAAATGGGCCCCCCTAACCCAAATTGATAGTTTAAGTGGGCCAAGAAAAACCACACCCAAAAAAAATCTAACTAAACAAAAAGAAAAAAATAAATAACGAAAATAAAAGAATTAACTTTTTTACCGAAAAAAATTTTTTTTTGTTATTTTGGGAAAAAGATTGCCCAGTAGGCTACAATTAAAGTTCGATTTTGTCAGCGGAACCCAAAAAAAATTTTCCCCCTCAAAAAAGGGGAAAATAAAATTGGGGGGGGTTTTAAAAAAACAAGAAAACTTTTTCCTAAACCCATTACAAATAATTTCATGACAAGTACTAAAGTTTGTTTGGGGAAGTCCCGAAGTCCCTAGGTTAACCTTAATTAAATTTTTTTAAAATTGTATAAAAAGAAATATTTAACAAACTATAAATTTTTTGTCTTAAAATAATGAACAAATATAGAAATTAAAAATCTAAATTAAAAAGATTAAAAAAATATACCCGGGGTTTAGACTCAAAAATTTAAAGGAAAATTTAAACTTTTAAAATTGGGAAATTTTTCCCGGAAAAAAACCCGTTTCCTTAAAAATCCTTTTTCCCCGTCAAAAAAAAAAAAACCTTTTTTTAAAACCAAAAAAAGCTTTTTTAAAATTTTTTAAAACTTTTTATAAAACATGTAAATTTTAAAACCCCTTAACTCTATCATTGCCCAATAAGACATAGAACAATCAATAAATTGTAGTCTTATTTCCCATAAAAACAAGAAGAACACATAACTTTATAAAACACATAAAAACACTTCTAATTTAAAATAAGAAATAAAAAAAATTAAAACCCAAAAAAATTAAGGGATAAAGGTGCACAAATTTTATCACTTTTTCTAGCATTCCCCATTTTTATTTTTTTTTTCATGTTTTTGTATATTTTTCACCGCAATAATTTGCAAATTTAAAAAATTTAAGGGTTTATTTATAGCTTAATTGTGTTGCAAACACTACTGATTTTCCCATTTTTCTTTTTTTAAAATTAGTATTGTTTTAACTTTACAACTCTCCTTGTAAAAAGGGTTTTTGAGGGGTTCTGTCCCAAAAAAATTTTAAAATTATTAAAACATGTCCATATTAGAAAAAGTTTTAAAACGAAAAGAATGTTAAATAATTTCTAACTTCTTAACGTTAATTAAATTTTACTGGGACACTTTAAAAAGAAAAAGTTTTCATATTTTTTTTTGTTTGTAATACAATTTATGTGATTTTAAAATGGTTTTTCCCCTTTTTACTACCCTTTATTATTTGGGTCTAATTAGTAAACGTATTTTTTAAAATTTAAATAAAAAATATTTGGGTTTGTTAGCCCCGTGAAAAGGGAATCTAAGGGTCTCGAAAAACTTCATTGGGGTTCCAACAATGGCTCCGTTAGAGGTTTAAGACACTTTTTAAAAGGGGGCCCCTTCTGTTTTTGACGCTTTTAAACCCTTGTCATCATAACCCCCTTAAAAAAGTTGCCCGTAAAAATTTAAAAAAAAATCCCAACATTAGATTTTAAAAATGTTCTTTCGAACATTTAATTAAAACTTTTTCTACGTATCTTTTTATATAAATTGGGTTTTTTTATTTGGTTTTTTAAAGTATAACATGTTTTTTTTTAAAAAGAAAGGGCACAATTTCTTTGGCCCCTCCCAAACCTACACATAATTTAAAACCAACCCCAAAAAAAACAGTTAAATTTTCTAAAAATTTTTTAAACTTAAAGCTAATCTGCCTTTTTTTATTATTAATATAAACCCAAAATTTTTTAAATTTAAAAAAATTCATGTACTAATTAAAAACAAATGAAAATTTTTTTTAAAAAATAAACCTTTCTTTAAAAAAATTGGGGAAATTTGAAAAAATTAAAAGGATAAATCATTATTAAAAGTTATAATGATGAAATAACTGTTATTTTTATAATTCCAAAATTTTTTCCAAAATTCTTCCAACTACTTTTTTTTCGTTTGTTTTGGGGAAAACACCCGGGTTATTTTAAATACAAAAATGGGAATATCTACTAGTAGAATTTAATAAAAATTTTAAATAGCTTTGTAACAATGTTTGGTTACATATTGTTAAGTAATAATGGAAAGGGGTAATATAGAATTGCTTAAAGTTTTTAAAAAAGGAAACTTTATAACAGAATGATAAAATACGGGTTTTTTAAAAGTGCATTTAAATAATAGCTTTTTTAATTAATAGACATTTTTAAAATATAACACTATAAAACGTTGCAAAATAAGGGAATTTTAAAAATTAAAATTTAACCGGGGGAATTAAAAAGCATGAAAATTTTTTTGGGCCCAAACCTTATGGGCCCCCCCCCCCTTTTGGGAAAACATGGGAAAATATTTTTATACTAACGCTTTTAAAAAATAAATTTTTGCATCTGCTAGCCAATAAATTATTTAAAAAAATAATGGGTTTTGCCATTTTAAAAAGAATTTAAAATTTCACGGGTTTGTAGAGATGTTTTACATCGTTTTTTCAAACCCAAACAAAAAACAACATCACCTACGGGACTATTCAATTTAAAAACCCCATCCTAAAAGGGATTAATTTTCCCCACCTGTACTGAAACCATCTCGGTTTTGACATGGGAGTTTAAAGTATGGTAACGAAACCCCCCAGGGCCCCCCTGAGATCCCCCTCTATCTGTTGGGGCCTTCCCCTTTAAAAATTATTTTAAAAAATGTTTTGGGTTTAAAAGGGTAAACCCTTTCTTTTTTCCCACTGTATTGCCCAAAATTTAACTAAATTATACCTTTTTTAGTTTTTAATAAAATTTCGTTTTCAAAGGGCTTAACAAAACAATAACGTATATCTGGGCCCAAAAGGGTTTAAACCGATTTTCAATTATTTTTTTTATAATTAATATTTTATTTTTTAAAAATTTTTAACAATACTTTTGGGTTCCCGGGAAAATTTAAAAAATGATATTTATTTTAATTTTCGGGTTTAAAAGGCCCATCTTCTAAACATTTTACGTTTTGCTTTTAAAGTGTACCTGAATATTTAAATTTTAAATTTAAATTGAATGTGACATATTTAGGGGCGAATCAATGTGTCCAAAAACAAAAAATTTTAAAATTTTAAAAATTTTACTTACCATTAAAAATTTTCAAATGAAAACAAAACTTGTAGTTTCTAAATTTAAAAAGTTTTTTAAGCATTACATAATGATAAAGAGTGCACTCTTGGGTTACTTTATAACCCTTTAATAAACAAAACTTGAAAATTTTTAACGTAAATCCCCCAAACATGAATATTTAAATTTACATTTTTCACGAATCTTTAAAAATATAAAAAAAGGGCATGAACCATTAAGAAACAAGCAGGAGAAATTTTAAAAACTAACTACAAAAATAAGGCCCCCCCAAATTTTTAAATTTGTTCTGTAAATTTTTCCCCATCCTATGACTTTTTAAAATTTTAAAAAAAAATTTTCCGAAATTACTCTTATGACATTTGGGCTAATTAAAAATACTCGAGGGAAAAAATCACCAATGGTTTTTCCAAATATAACAAAAACAACCCCCCAAAAAAAAAAAAAAACCAATTAAAAAAAAATCCGGGTTTTCCCCAAAGGAAATTTTGGGGTTTTTAAAAAATTTTAAAAAGGGTTTTTGGCCCCAAAAATTTTTTTTTGGTCCATATAATTATTAAAATTTTTAAAAAAAATTTTTTTGGGGTTTTCCCCACCCCCAAAAAAAATTTTTAATTTTTAAAAAACTATTTTTAAAAAATACAGATATGGGGGGTTTTTAAAAAATTTTAACACATCTTTAATTTTTAAAAGGGCAATTCACTTTCATAGCATTTTTTAAAAAATTTTTAATTTTTGGAAAAGCCAAACAAAAAACCCTCGATTTTTAAATTTAAAAGGGATTTAAAAAGGGTGGGGTTAAAAAAGGGGTTTTCAGGGCCAAATTTTTTAAAACGGTTTTTCTTTTAAAAATTAAAAAAACTTTTCCTTTTTTTTGGGAAACCCTGTAAAAAATGGGCTTAACAAACAATTTTATAATCACAAAAATGAAACGGACAAGCGGGGAATTTTTTCCATGTTTTTTTTTAAAACCTTTGGGGAAAAAAAAAAATTAAAGTTTAAAAAAATTTTTACCACTTTTTTGGGTGTAAATAAAGGGAAAATTTTTTTAAAAAAATTTTTCAATCTCTTTTTTTTTTTAATTTTTTTTTCGAGGGGGAAGGGGTTTTTCCAGAAAATTTTCCCATTCTTTAAATTTTAAGATTTTTTTAAAGCTATCCCCAAAGGGGGAAAAATTTCCGGATAAAATTTTTTTTTAAATTTTTTTAAATACTGATACTCAGAACGTCTTTTATTGGGCCAAAAAACCCCTTCGGGGATCAAAAAATTGTTTTTTAACGCACTTGGCTCCCCTTTTTTTTCCCGAACCCCCCAAAAAATTTTAAAAAATTTAAATTTTTTTAACCCAAAAAGTGCTTTGGGGCCCTTTTAAAGGGGTTTTTAATAGTCTGTCAACAATCCAAGTCCCCGGTTTTTGGGGAAAAATTAATAATAATTTTTCAAAAATTTAAATTTCGAAAACCAGAGGTTTTTCCCCCTCACCCCCCCTTTTTCCCCCCTTTTTCCAAAATTTTTTCTTTAAAAGCCCCGGAAAAAAAAAAAGAAAAAAAACAAAATTTTTTGAAGTTTTTCTCTAAAAGGGGTTTCCCCCCCCCAAAAAGAATATTGAAGGGGAAAAAAATTTTTTTCTTTTTTAAGGGGAAAATACTTGACTATAATATATAACTTTTTTCCCCCGTAAAACTCAAATCACCGCCCCCTTTTTTTTTAAAAAGTCCCGGCATTTAAAAGGGATGACTGTGGAGGGCCCGATGACGTTGACAAAAAAGGGGTTTAAAGCTTCGGGGGTTTCCCCAAAAGGCAAAACCAGATGTTTTAACAAACCAAAAAATTTTTTGATTCTTTTTTTTTTTTTTAATGGTTTTTCCCTAAAAAATTTTAAAAAAATTTTCCCAAATTTTTTAAAAACTATTGAAATTTCTTCTATTGTAAAAAATTTTTGGGTTTGGGGGAAATTTTTTTTTATTTTTAAAAAAATTTTACGGGGCTGAACAAAAAAATTTTTTTTCCTTTTTTACGGAAAAGAATACCCCAAAATTTTAAAAATGGGGATTTTAATGACTTTCCCCCGGGCCCTTTTTAAACGAAAACCTCAAAAATTTACCTTTGTCTTGCACAAAAAGCCAAAAATTTTTAACGGGGGCCGGAAAATAAGCGTTTTTTTTTAAAAATTAAAAACCAAAATTTTCCCTTCGTTTTAAAAAAACTTTTCCCCCCCACTTTTGGGGCTGAAAGGTATAATATAAAAATTTTTAATTTTTATATGGGATACGGGGTGATATTTAAAAAATTTATGAATAAAAAAAACAAAGGTTTTTATGACTTACAAATATAAAAATAAAAATTACGAAAAAAACCCCAAAACCCCTGTTTTCAAAAACCCGGGTTCGCTAGGCTAAAAAAAAAAAATTTTAAAAATTTTTTAAAAGCCCCTTTTAAATTTTTTGCAGTCCTTTTCCGGGCTAAAATCCCGACAGGCGACCCAAACGGGGAAAAATTTCCCTTTTTAAAGGGGGATGCGTTTTTAAAAAATTTTAAAATTTTTGCTATAAAAATAAAGTACCAGGGAAAAAAATTTTAAATTTTAAAAAGACCCCCTTTCTGGAAATCCCCCCCCCCTTTAAAATATTCCCCTTTTCCTTGTTTTAAATTGGGGGTTTTATATTTCCCCCGTGAGCATACAAAAAGTTGCAAGAGTGCCTAATAAAAAAAAGTCCCCTTTATTTTTAAAAAATTTTTTTTCCCCTGAAATTAAAAATTTTTTTTTTTTTCCGTACAAAAATTTCTCACCTTTTTTAAAAAAAACATTTTTCGGGGATTTACCCCCTTTAATTTTTAAAATATCCAAAATCAATTTTAAGGGGTTTTTTAAACCCGCTAAAACCAAAATTTTTAAAGTAAAACATAACCATAAAACCCAAAATCAGTTTTGCTACATAAAAGGGGAAAAAAAGACCCCCTAAATTTTTAAAAATTTTTTTAAATTTTTAAGGAAAAAACCCCGATTTTTAAGGGGGAAAAAACGTGGGCCCCAAGAGAAAAAAAAAAAAAATTTTACAGCCTCCCCAAAATATTTTTTTTAAAAAGGCACCCTTTTTTAAAATTAAAATTTAAAAAATTTTTAAATTTTTTTGGGAATTTAAAAAGGTAAAATTTTGGGTTTTTAAAAAAAAAAAAGGGGAACAACGTTATTTAGCCAATA
>NW_025780569.1:0-49527 GCF_021130785.1 Homalodisca vitripennis | reverse complement strand
TTGGTTATTTAAGAAAATATTTGTTAAATTATTTGTCTTAAAATTAAATTTCAGAGCTTAGGTTAATATTATAGGTGATGTCCGTGTTAATTAAAAATGAAAGTTACACAAAACCCATTTTTTAAGATTGTACCCTTAATTCCACTATTTAAATTAATTTATAAAGATAATAGCTACGTCATGTTCAGCTCTGCGTCCTTATATTGTCACATTATATTCCACTTAAATTAGTTCTGTTATATTTTTAAAACTTTAGTAATACGCTGAGCTTTAGCGAAACTCATCACTCGTGAGGCTTGAAATATTTTAATTTTGTCTGTCTGTCAGTTCGCACGATATTCCGAAAACGAACTGACTAGACTTCAACATTTGCGCAAAGTTCTTATAAGTAACCATGATGGAAACGAGAAAATATTGAAGAAATAAATATGTAAAAAATTTAGTAATATTATGTAAGATTTTAACAAGTTACATTTTTGTTGGCAGTTTAAAATTATTTATAATATATTGCAGCCAATTTTAAACGTTAGTGACAATATTAAACTTTATCGCACTCTTGCCTATCGCTTGCTTTCCAGAAAACTGGTAAAATACTTTGAATGAAATTTTCACATAGAGAAGAATGAGTTATACATGATAATGCATGTCCAATCTTGGAATAAGGCTGAGCGTCATAAAACTGTCTCGTTAATATTTTCATTTTAAATAATACATATTTTCGCAAGTCTATTACTCATTACTGGTTAGTATAAGTTTTATCTACATTCTTGTAATACATTTTTTTTAATACTTGCAACTAACACACTTTTCTGTCTGACTAATAATCACCTGAGTAGGTTATGTTTAAGTGTTTACGTGTAATAATATATTGATATAACTGTGAACAGTTTAGCAAATAAACATTATTTTAACCCATAGTGTTTTGCACTTCTCTTTGTTACGCAAAAAAATCAGTCAATCCAGTAATTCCGTACTGGGACGCCATTGCTATTTTAAAAATACTTAAATACCAAACCTTTAATTTGACAACTCTTTGCTTGAACTACATTATAATTTATTTTTCATGATAAGAAATTTGTATTGTATAGCAATAATAATACCATATAGCAATCATAATTATTGCATATTATTGCAATGGTACACTTACATATCTAGTGGGGAGTATGCTGAAAAATTACCAGAATGTGCCTAGTAGACGCCTTCTTTAACGTAGCTGAGTAATTCTGTGGTCGACTTATCAAACTCAAGGGCCAGAGTTAGAGTTTCTGGTTTGTGCACGCTGTTTTCGCATAGTAGCAATAACGACAACATACATAATAAACTAATAATAATAATAATACATTTATTTCTCAAAACAACAAATATAATACAAATCATGCTGAACATTGTACACTGGCACAATACAATACATAACATAACATAACAATAAAATTAAAACAATGCCAAGCAGATCCTATAAAATTAATATATTTCAAGTACAATGCATAATATAATATAATAATGAGAAATAGACTCCTCCAAGGCACAGCCTGATTGGAGGTCTTACTGAATTTATTTTACAAATGGCTGATCTAATTTTCAAATTACATATAGAATGAAAAATAATTTCTCCATAACCAACAAAGTCTACTCATAAAAAAATACACTTTTAATTAATAATTTGTCTTTCTTTAAAGCCCAAATTTAAAGAATTCATCGTTACTTCTTGGTTAGTATTTGAATTTAAATAAACAGTATCAATAAAACCTAAAAATTGCTACAGAATTTTACTTTTTGTTGAGTTTGTTTTAATATCTTTTAGAGTTCAGGAATTATAATTGTTCATATACTTAAATTTTTAGGTATCAAATTTACCAATGGTGTCAAATAATAGATTTAATAATTGTTAAGATTAAGCTGAAGGCTATTAAAACTATATTTTATTATATTTTATAAATTGCTTTACAAACACTTAAATAACTGTATTGAATATGTGTGTTTACAACGTTTCTCTCATACTGTAAATGGAATGTTATAGAAAAAAAATCTGAAAGTGAGAGCAGTTTCAAATATGTATATTTAGAGAGCCTAAAATAAATTGTGTTCCTAACATCTTGTTTTTTAAAGAAATTTTTGTTTAGTTTCTCTGAAGATGTGCACTCATTTTCATCTTAAATAATTATGAATAATTCATGTAATGTATCTACTAGCTCTAACACAGTACATTTACTTCCCCCGGAGGGTTCACTTTTGGTTAGTTTATACCTTCCGGTTGAACCCACACTAGGTACAGCAAAAACTGACGTCACTTAAATCTATACAACCTTATGTATATCCAGGAGCGGTACATCACTAACCTCAAATGTCGAGATTCGACAAGGTTAGTTCGGTAGTTCTGGTCTATTGCGGGAGATGACTGTTGGAGTTTGTAGTGTTCGTTCCCTATGAGTCAATAGTTCTTGCCGAGCCTAGACAAGGGTGTGCCACCCCTTACCGGTTTTGATAAGAAAGGCTGGCTCAAACCTGGCTTTCCCTTCTCACGACAACACCTCTAGGAGCTGGATAAATTTAACAAAATTTAGTCTCTTGAATGGTGGGGCATTTATGGAAATGTTTTGTGAAGGTCATAGATTAATTATAAAGGTCGGAAATATACGTGTTTTTTAAAAAATAGGCTTCTCAACCTAATTATGTATGCCTGTATATCTTCTTAAACGATGCACGTAGGCAAAATTTAAATTTGCTATTAAAAATATAAATAATTTGAGCCAGAATCATTTTAAACCAGACATTCCAGGTTCTGGAATTCTAGGTTTTTAGAAGTCCCATACATGTATTATCCCCACTGGAACGTAACATTAAAAATGAGCAAACTCATACTTATTATATGTTTGGCGACACAGTAGCAACAACACCTTCTTGATTAATTAACTATCCGTACGCTTACATATTTTTAACTTGCAGAAAAAATGAAAATTATAAACACCTACTTAGCCCAAATGTGAGTTTAGCTTACAAGAAGTTTAGAAGAAAGCCATATTAACGTTATAAAATCAGTATAAAAATGAAGTAAATTGTTTTTTATTCTTCTGATATGGATGGAAATTTATTTGCACTATAATAGTTCAACCTGAAATTTTGTATGCTTTACTATAAATCTATAACTTTCAGAAGCGTAATATACAGTTCATGAATAAATCTTCGAAATTCTGTGTTAAATGTTTATAACATTTTAAAGCTATTTTATGTATTCTGTGGTTCTGTTGTAATAATCAGTATTTAGTTTTATTAAGTGCATGTTTTAGATTAAGTTTGCATGGAATAGGACACACAACAAGGCTGTTGTAGTTCTACACTTATGCGTGTCAACGCTTTAGCTTTCTTTTTGTTTACTTTAACCTATATTGTAGTAATGAATTGATTTAGTCATTTTTCCCGAAGAAAGAGATCAGATTGTAGATTTTGAATATATGTAGACTGATTTTATTGTATCACTGAGCGATGGTAAAAAGTCGGAAATAATCCTGTTTCCTTCAAAAATGTTACTTATAATTCGTGAGGTAACGTTAGGAATAATTCCTAGTGGACATTTAAAAGTGCATTGTATGGCAGACTACTTGAATCTGATAGGATGTTATGTACGTTTTGTAGATGTAGATTTAGATGTAGGTTTTGTAATAACATGCCATGTCAAACGTGCATTTGGTTTGGATTTCGAAACAAGCATGATATAAATATGTTTATTGATGTATTTTGTAACTAGAGAATGTACGACTATGTTGTACGGGAATTGTCTTGCCTTTAAGTAATAGACGCAGCGTAAGAAATGCCTGCAAAGTTGAAAATTAAAAGACAATAGGGAAACAGCTGAAACATACCCAACATTACAATATATACAAATTACGTATATCCATAGAAACAAAATGATACAGGATTTGTTCAGTCATTTTTCTATAGCTCAGTTTATCTTGAAAATTGTTCTATTTCGAGCACCTCCGGGAAACTCCTCCAGGATACAATATGGCCAGGACCAGGACCAGAACTTACAGATGAGTTACTTTTTTTTATTTTCTTAGAAATCACAGCACCTGCTCCTCCTCGATCTCACACTACTAAAGCAGTTTACACATCCTAGTTTTAGTGACAGAAAACCGGAACAGTTGCATTGACAACACTATTACTAAATTACAACATTGAAATACGTGTTAATCATTACATTGAGTTGATTTCTAGATTTATTAAGGTTGTCCATAGCTTTGTTTAAATAATGCAAATGTTGTATTTTAGGTTATTTATAAATCCGTCCTGTGCCCAAAGAATACAGGGAGAATCGTGTTTGTAATATAACACAAACAAAATTGTGACACGTAGTGAAATTGGATCTGTTTTTTAAATATTTGGATAAAAAATCAATACAAGAAAATATGTTTCTTATATATTTTCTTACTTACGTCGAACCGCCTTCTTTTCTGACGTATTTTCATGGAATAATTGAAATTTTAGTAAACTTAGTGTATACTTGCTAAATAATAATATCGGTGATCGACTATATCATGTTACACTGATTTCAATTACATATAAAAAAGCTTTATAGGGTAGTTTTGAAAAGAACAATACACTATAACTTTAAACTTTAAGAATTAGTTACTGAATCGTAAACCAGAACTCTCTCTCCTGTCGAGAGTTTAATCATGCACTTTCTTATTGGACTCCATTATTGCTTTCACAAATAAAAAATTTACGAATTAAAATAATTTTACAATATTCTTTTCGGGACAGGACTATAATATCTGCACCTTCTCATCAATTGGGTTCACGCTAAAGAAATATTACTAGAAATGTGCCTGGTAGAAATATTCTACTGTCTTGGTAGTATGTGTTTACCGACTCGGCTATACCACGTAAAGCTTCAGAGTTTGAGTTCCGAATCGGACGTGCTATTTACTAACAATAGTCTTTAATATACACGGGTGCTAGTTATGAATGGAAATTGTGTTATTCTCAGTCAAGCGTGTTTATAACTAAACTAGTGACGTATTTTTATAGTAATATTTTATATTTTATAAATCTTATGTTATATTTAGTCTATATTTTCATATTTTTATAAATATGTTGAATGCTTGATTTGAGTATTACAAATAAAATAACTTAATGGAAGTAGTTTCTTAATAAAGAGAGATAATGCATTTGGTGAAAGCTTTACGTCCTGTGCAGATATGATCAAATGCCTCTTTAAGCACAAAATCGACTATATAATAACTATATAATCGAATATATATACAGGGTGAATATAAAGTCAGGACCCCCCCCCCTCTACTTTTTTCCAAGGGTAATATAAAGGAGATATCCTTTAGGTAGTGGTGCAATATGTAAAGGAAGTTTCAATTTATGATATTGAAAATTTTTTGTGTCCCCCAAAAATGTGAAATTTTGGGGGCAACCCAAAAATTTCAAAATGTTAACCACTATCAAGTGACCCCTCATTTTAAAGAAGCATAAAAAACGTAAATTGTGGTGAAAACCAGAGATTGCTATCTCTTTCCTAATCCGAAATAATAGCCAGTATTACCAGAACAATTTTAATAACTCACCACGTCACGAAGTCAAATGAAATGTTCAAACTGAAGCCCTCCTACTATTTTGGCAGTGAGACAAGCGTAGGGTGAACGCCTCTCTAAACGTTTTGGAAAGTCTGAGGTGGTATTTGTAAAAAATTTTCAATATCATAAATTAAAACTTCCTTTCCATATTGCACCACTACCCAAAGGATATCTCCTTATATTACCTATATAAAAAAGTAGAGGGGGGTCCTGCCTTTATATTCACCCTGTATATAACAGTTTATTATTTTAAAATACTCTGATATGTTTATATTTATACTGAGCAATACCTTATCTATGCAATAAGTATGGAAAATTAATTAAGTTAGTGTTGACTAACCTGCTAGTGTTAGGGTAGTGGTTTGAACATTGCGGAATAGTAATGAAAACAGTTATAGTTTTCATTTTTTAGTCCATATACAGGAGTTTAATAATTTCAAAAAAATCACGGTAAAATATTTGAAAATTAAACGAAATATTATTAAACTTGTCTTTACACTATTTTTTTTTTTCAAACAATTGCTCATTTTAAATTAACTTAAGAAAATAGTATTTTTCTCTTCCTAAGTTAATTATATAATTGCATGTTTAAATGTACAGTAAACAGTTAAACAGTGTCTATTTAGTTACAACGCTTTTTAAATTAGCAGGGTTTTTACAATGAGGAAGATCATCTTGATCAAGAAATAACTTTCGTATATTTTGTGAGCTAAAGAAGAACTTGAGCTTTATGTTTTTATATCCTCTCAGTACTCTAAGTGTGCAGAAAAGAATCAGTTTACAATCATTTCCAACACATCATCCAAGTTATACACTATCCGTTCATACATATTTTGATAAAAAGTTTAAAAGATAACTTGAAGAATTGATTTCGTATATTTTGTGAGCTAAGATAGAACATGAGATTTATGTTTTCAAATCCTTTCAGTACTTAAAAGTGTACAGAAAGAATCAGTTTATAATCATTTTCCAACACATCGTCGAAGCTATATATTATCCGTTTATTACATATCTGATAAATAGTGTAAAGATTACTTGGAGAATTATTGACTATAAATATGTCTTAGAGATATCACTCAGGCATTTAATAACAGTTCAATATTGAACATGACTTGAAATAAGCGGAAGGCTAAGTTGACTTAGGAATAAAGTTCATATCTTAATAACATTTAATTATTTACCCTCAATAAAATAGTAACAATATTATGCAGATTTGAGTAGAAATATGGTCTGTAATTGTTGATTTAACCAATTAGTTTTTGAAACCATCACCAGAGATCTGAAGTTAACCTTCAACATACATTTAGGATGAAATTTATATTCCTATTTTTGTTTCCTGCTATAGTTTTTTTTTCATTTTGTAAACACATCTTGTAGTTATCTAAACATTTAGTTTCGGAAACAGTACAGTTTTAATAAAATTTATTTATCTTTAAAAAATGTTTTTTTTAAATAAATATAAAACGTAACTGAGAGTAAACTTTGTTACTATTAGTTAAGTATAAAACAGTGAATAAATAATTATTTTAATTAAGGGGAGATGTACGCCCATATACCAGCTCATGTTAATTTTCAAATATTTATGTGCCTTTTTTCTCAAGAACTATGATACCTAACGAATTGAAATTTTTAGCACTTCTTAAACATACTATTATACACAAGCCCTGCCACTTTTAAAGATTTAAAATCAATATTTTTGGCTTTAGAAATTTTTTAAGGATACTCAATATTTTTTTCAATTATTTCTTAAAAAAAATGTTTTTTTTTTTATTTTGAACCTAGACTTATAAAAGTGGCAGGGCTTGTATGAATAGGTACGTTATATATATGAATATAAATTCCATGAAGATTGGACAACTAGTTCCTGAGGAAAAGGAACATTTATGTCAAAAAAGTAAATTTCGGTATTTCACAAAACACTTGTATGTATACAAAAATATGATTGAAAAAGTACCTTTTAAAACATTCCCTGCTTCATATTCTTGTTCCTTGGCCTTATCATTATCAATTAGTTTCTTCCTCACCATTCTTGCCTGTTTCCTAGCTTGTTTTGTCTCTACTTCACCAGCTTTTTCGGCTTTCCTCACTCTGTCCTCATCAATCTGACGTAGGGTTATAAACACAGTTTTGGCCTAGCTTTATACCTAGATCATTAAGCACTTTTATTCTGCCTTGACTTCTTTCATTAAAAGTAATAATACTGTCAAAAACACCAAATCTTAGTGTTTGCAGGCCTACAAAATTTAATTTAGGTATACGCGTCCACAACACAGAATTAAAACTTTCGTTTTACATTCTGTGTTTGACCATGGAGACATTTTTAAGCAGGTCTGGTGAAAATAATATTAAGTAATATTAAAAAAAGTGCAAGTTACGTATATTAAAATGCTCAAAACAATATCCTATCGTTCAGAACGTCTTCGATACGTCTTGAACACGGATCCGTGCGCCCGACTAGCATGTTTATAATTTTTTTTTTAGCATATAAATATAACCCAAATATATATGTCTTATATATTATCACTGAACTCAAAAAAAAAAATCTATACTTTAAGATAAAAATATAAAAAATATAGATTTTTTTTTACAATATAGGCGTACATCTCTTCTTAAAAATACTATTTAGAACTGAACTACTCTATAAGTTATTAATTTTGTTAAGAATTTTTTAATGTCCTGATTACTACGTACAATGCTGCTAAATTACTTAACAAACAGCATGTATTACGAAGTCTCTCATAAAGAGGTTAACGCTAAACATCTAGTCGAAACGTTGAGAGCTTCTGTGGTGCCTAACACGTTGCAGGAACAAAATTAAATGTCTACCAATGACTTCATGGAAACATAGAAATATTTTAATATCAATTGGGAGATTTATATTTTAAGTTAAGAA
The DNA here is from genome assembly GCF_021130785.1 of Homalodisca vitripennis. Taxonomy (NCBI): domain Eukaryota; kingdom Metazoa; phylum Arthropoda; class Insecta; order Hemiptera; family Cicadellidae; genus Homalodisca; species Homalodisca vitripennis. The sequence continues at coordinate 41,055 of NW_025780569.1, read as the reverse complement.
CTTTATTAACTATACAAGAGGTGGAAATTGTTTTTTGTTAGGTTTTTAAAAGCTTAACCGTGTTAAGATCAACAATCTATTTATGTGTCGCTATCTTTTTTACCATTTACGAAAATAATAAATTATAAGTTTTATTATTTTTTTTTAAATGTAATATTATTTTACAGAACTTAATTGGGATAATTATGTATTTCCTGAGAATATGGAATTTAAAATATTTAAATTTTAAAGATATCTTCACTTAAAAAGAAATTCAACCGGTTTGTGTACATTTTATTGTATACTATTACAACTCGCCCCAGGCCTCATAGAGGGATTTGGTAATTGGTTAAATTTGGAAATGATGTTTACAATTTTTGTATTCAATTTTATCATTTTGGTTAAATTCGGAAATGAAGTTTCCAAATGTCATGTCGTGTCGTGTATTGTAAAATAATTAGAAATAGTAAAAATGTCATGTCGTACAGTTTCCCTGGATATTGTATCCAAACACTAATAATGTTACACATTTTATCAGAGACGGGGGAAAAAACTTATAAGAATCTTTATAGTTAAGTTTTATTTACCCGTTTGTGCCTCTAAACATTATGTGTTGGGGTAATTCATACAACAAAAGTTTAGCGTTATTAGTAGTCGTGACGTCTGCAATATAAGGGACAGCTAAAAACGTAAGCAGCAGTTTCAGTAAAATATTCTTTTATATCTATGGAAACCAAATAGCATTTATAATTTAATGTTTTAAAATAATTCTAAAGTTTTATGTCGCTGCATTTTTTAAATTTTCTTCAACTCACAGCTAGTCGTGGAAGTAGCACCAGGAACACGATGATTAACTAGAAGCAGGACCAGGACCAGGACCAGTACTTACAAGAATGAATTAGTTTCATTCAAATTTAATCATAGTTTTAACTCACTTTTTCTCGTTATACAAAGCAGTTTTAGGCTACATCCTAGTTTTAGCGTTTATTTACAGTACAAAACGCCGCAATAGACCATATGTAGCGCTTACAGAAGTACAAATTAAATATAGTTAATACACTGTATTTTTAAGTTTTGTGTAAAAGCTACTAATTCGTGTTTGGTGCTATTTATAATACTCTTAGTACCCAAAGAGTACGGGGAAAATCAGTTTACAATATTTTGTATTGAATGGACACCAATAGATATTAGAAGCTTTCGCGTAATTTTATAAAAAATATGTATATATTGTTATGCGAGGCATTTTCTAATTTGTGTTTTACAACAATCCTTCTAGCGTTGTTAGTAAGCAAAACATTCGTAATGAGTTGAAATTAGTCGTTGATTTTTATTAAGATATAAGAAAATAATTATTTTTTGGTTTGACTGATATATTTCAAAATTTAAAAACAATACCAAACAGTTGTGACCTAAATATGTTCTAGAAGATTTAACTCATCCTATAAGTTACAGAAATCCACGCCAGAGCTCTATTTCACAATACAAGAGATAATTACGGGTCAATTTTAATTTAGCAATATTAGGAATGCATAATTAGATTCTAATACTAAATTTAAATATACAAATTTCTCTTTGTAAACAATAATAATGAAATTTTTGTTTCATGACTAAATAAAATAAGTTGTTTTGAAGAATAATGCGTCAGCTAAACTTCTAAATCGAAATGGCACCCTGCCGGTGTAAACAATTACCTGAATAACCAAAGCACAATATTTTCTTTAGCAATTTCTGTTATACAAAAGCATCACGACATATTAAAATTCAAAATCCAAAATGCAGAGCTCCCAGTGGTACACACTATCCTCTCCCTAACCACATGAGCATCTCTCGTATCAAAATAATGCTGATAGTATTCTTTGACGTTCGAGGAATCGTCCATTTTGAGTTTGTAACGCAAGAAAACATTGTCAACGCAGTTCTTTACCTGGAGGTGCTCGAGACTGAAACGCCAGATCGCCCGCATCCAGACTGATATTACAGTCATCTACAAGCTCCACCACGAAAATTCCCAACGCCACACGGCATTCGTAGTTGCCAACTACTCTACCCAGAACAAGACCTCCGTGGTGTCCAATATACTTACAGCCCTGACATAGCTCTGTGTGATATTTTTGTTCCACTGGCTGAAGAGAGAGCTGATGGGAAAGCACTAGGATTTAGTGGGAAACATGCAAGCTGAAGTTATAAGAGCACTGAGTAGCGTTCCAGCGGAGGAGTTCCTGGGTGCTTTCCAAGGTAGAATTGTCTACGCAGGTGTATTGATGCAGCAGGAGACTATTTTGAAGTATTTTCACCATTTTTATCAATCTGATGATTAAATAAATTTTTTTCTACATAATGCTCATTATTTTCATTATGCACCCTATATCCTCATGTCTCATCAGGTGCACAACTAAGAGCACTACAATGTTGACTGACACGATCCAAAAACACGGTGGCTACTGAGTCTTCAATAACGCAGATAATATAGGAAGGGCTGATTCTATACGTATGTTGAGTTTAGCTCGATTTTATTTTCTTCTTAGTGCAGCGTCTAAAATCTGAAGCTGTTGCAGACATTTTAAATCTCGAGTCATGTTCATCGAAAGAGATCCAAAATATTTTGTTGAAGAAAACGAAGACAGTTAAAAGGAAAACCCGCATCGATTTAACACTTAACATTCACAGCCTAATTGAATCATCCTTCTCACCATAGCTGTGTACTGTTTAGAAGATTTGATTGCACGTAAGATTTGCTTGTGTGAAAGATGGTTGATTTCAGTTGCGGCACATAAGAGGAAGGTAAACTGGAGCTAAACTGAACATTCACATAGACTCGGCTTTTGCAAACGTAGCTGTTTGATATTATTGCAGGTCAATCGTAAGGATTTGGCAGAGTGACTATTTTTTATTTTTATTTGCAACCATGATTGGTGAATTAATAAACATATCAACAAACTGTGTCCTATCATGTGATCTTGTAATGCCACATTTATTAATAGAGTGAAAAGAAATTATAATATATTGTTCTCAATGTTCAAAGTTACTGGCAATATAATATGACTCCATTGCACACATTTGTAGTAGTAACCTCGTTTGCTTACCAAAATGTTTATTTGAGTACTCCCATAAAACCTTGTATAAGGTTTCTAAATAGACAAAATGAACTATATGATGGTGCTGTCCAAACATGGAATTTGACTAAGCGTCATAGAAGCCTAATACTCATTGAGCTCACACGATTTCTCTTTTTGGTCACCATGAATGTTAACATTTCTTTCCTGTATGATTTTTTGCTGACCTGTATATAGGATAAATGAAAAAATTGGCATGCAAACTTAGCGAATCCTATTACATAACACGTAACAAATTTAAAGAATAATATAAAATAGTTTTGCTAATTTCTCATGTCTTTCATATAAGGAGTCTGACTTCACTCTCCTCTCCTAAAGTTTTAACCTACCAAGCAATAACGATTGAAGTTTTGAGTGGAGTGTCAATTCCCAATACATTACTTCGTTGCTAATACTAAAACTGTTTAAAAAGTAGAGGAGTTTTTAAGTCTAATGCCAAAAGCCTATACACTCATCCAGTGTGGTATATAGACCGATGTACTGGGCAATTTAAATGCTCATGATGTGAAATGGATGGTGCTGGGGATTATTCCCATGAACACCACAGGAGGTATAGCCGCGAGCCTTGGATTCTTTCTCCCATTAGGCTGACAACAATAGGAACTCACCAGAGCCAGGCCAGATGAGTAAACGGAACAAGCAGGGGAACAATTAATTTTCAGTCATTCAGGACCTTGAAGGATACATCCTAACACATAGCGAGACGGGTGTTAGGTGAATCGTATTTAGGTGAATATTGCCTTCTATAAAGTTAAGTTGGCTTTTTGAACCCCCACTTCTCGACTAAATACGGACTCCACAGATCCAAGTGTACACAGATGAATCTTAGAGGAATGAGGATTAGTACAAGCCCCTAATTAAAATTTGGAAGGTAGTAAAGTTACATTCAATGTGAGTTAGGATTACACTGTGAAACCGTAAGATCACCAACTGTTCAGAATATAGGTAGGTGTATAATGTGTCTCGCAGATATTTTGGCGTTTCCTTTTGGAAATTAAATAGAGAAATACCCCCATCAATGATTTCTTCACAAAGCGTATTGAATGTTTAGTAAGGTTGCTAATAGTTGCGATAGTAACAAAACCATTTGTTTTATATTACATTCTACTGACTAATGTCATAACCAATAGGCAATAGTAGATATAATAATATGTTTATAATTAAAGCATATTATTTATGAGATAGTTTCGTATGCGAGTAAAAACCTCGCTAAAAGTAACATTCCAGAAAACAAATTTTCTTACTCTCCTCAGAGTAATATCATATAATTTGTCCCAAGTGACAAAACCGTTTATTAATTACACTACAAGGTTCTTTTCTCAGTTTATAAGAAATGACGGAGTTGGTAGTAATTTAGAGATAAAGTTTTTAAAATACAATCCAAGCTCTACAGCCGTAAGTGATGTCTTAGCTACAAATGTTTAAAGCTGTAATTTTAATACATATTCATTTGAATAAAAAAGTATGAAACAAAAGGACAAAAAATAAATGTAGCTTTGGAAATTGATATATTTTTATATTCAAAGGACTTTTTTTTTAAATAAATGCAAGGTACTACGTAGTTATAAAAACATTGTTTTTTCCAAATTTTTAAATACGAAATCCAATACTAAGACGTTTTTGTTAAATAAAACTTGGTCAAGAGAATATTTTCTAAATTGTCAGATTAAAAGCTCTTATTTGGATAAAAGTGAGTTAATAAATGAGAAGGAAACATGATAGAAGTGTCCAATCAACAACTAGTGTACTTTGTTGTTACAGGAATGTATAGTACTGATTAATTGATAGAAACCCGTATTGCATGTCAGACTAGAGCACGCTGAAAACGTTTAATGACAAAGGTTAGAGTAAAACATACAAATAAGTACTTGTATTTTATGTACTACAATAAGTGTATTAGCACTAGTTCCAGACTTATGCGTGTCACAAAGCCCAGGTATGTTTTGTTTACATAGGTTTAATACATGCATTAGTTTAGTGATTTACCAGATGAAGAGATAAGATTATATATCTTGAAACGTAGTGTTATTGATTGTACTGTATCACTAAGCAAAGCAAATATCAGTTGAAATCCTGTTTCCTTCACAAAATGTTAATAGTTATAAATTCTTATCATTAGGAATAATTTTTGGAATAATGTAAAATTACACTGTATTGCAGACTAATTGATCAGATAAGTTGTAAACCTATGTACGTTTTGTAGATATGGCGGTATCTTAAAATGCTATATCAAACTCGTCTCTGAGTAGCATTTAGAAACAATTATGTTATAAATATATTTACTGACATATTTTTAACTATAGAATATACAGCTATATAATCACATAAAAAAAGTTTATTTGCATTTCAGTAATAGTCGTGACGTAAGAATAGACGTGCCTGCACAAGTCAAGATTAAAAGAAAATAAGGAAAACAGCTGAAATATACCCACCAGTACAATATATAAAAAATATGTATATCCATAGAAACAACAACATACATGTTTCGTTCAGTAATTTTTCTATATCTCATTTTTTAATAAAAATTGATTGTTCGATTTCAAGCTCGTCCGGGAAACTCCACCAAGACACATTATGGCCAGGACCATGACCAGAACTTACAGATGAGTTACTTTAATTATTCTTTTAGGAATCACAGGATCCGCTTCTCTATCTGTCTGTAACAAAGCAGTTTATACATCCTAGTTTTAGTGACAGATCACCGGAACAGATAAATTTTAGTGAGAAAACTGTTAATAAATAAACAACATTCAAATAACTGTTGTTATTTGGTTGAGTGTTTTGTCTAAGTTTATTGAGGTTGTCAAAACCTGCTTCTAAATCTGCAAAACTTATGTTTTTAGCTGTTTAAAGGAGAATCGTTTTGTAATTTGATGTATTTATGGATTACAACAGAGTGGAATCGGACCTGATTACGTAATTGATATAAAATCAAAATTAGTATAAGAGAAGCATCTTCTTACTTATGTCAAACAGCCTTCGTTTGGACATATTTTATGGACTAAATATTGCAAGTTAAGTTACATTAATGTATGCTAGCTGAATAATAATATCGGTGCTCAATTAAATCATTTCAAACAGTTTAAATTAAATATTAGACAAAAACGTAAAGTGTAGTTTTTAAAAGATAAATATTCTATAACTTTTACCTTTACTAATTTAGTTACTGAATCGTACACTAGAACTATCTCCTGTCGAGGGTTTCATAACTCACTTTCTTATTGGACTCCATTATGGCTTTTATAAATAAAAAATATTCGCATTAAAATAATTTTTATAATTTTCTTTTCGAGACAGTACTGCACCTTCTCATCTATTAGGCACACGCTAAAGAAATATTAAATATTTAACTGTCTTGGTAGTATGTGTTTACCGACTCGGCTATTCCACGTAAAGGGTCAGAGTTTGAGTTCCGAATCGGACGCGCTATTCACTAACAATAATTGTCTTAATATACACGGTGCTAGTTATGAATGAAAATTTCAATATTCTGAGTCATCCATGTTTATAACTTAAGTAGTGAACTATTTTTATAGTAATCATATTTTAAAGTATACCGTATTGTAAACTATTTGATTTAAATATTCCAAAGATAATAACTTAATAGAAGTGGTTTCTTATAAAAAGAGAGTATGCATTAGGTGAAAGACTTATGTCCTATGCAGATATGGACAAAGGGCTCTTTAAGCACAAAATCAAGTATATAACAGTTTATTATTTTAAACTTCTCTAATATGTTTATAGTGATACTGAGAAAAATACCTTATCTATATTTGATTATGAAACATAGTAAATCATTTTTACATTCAAACAATAAAAATATCTATGGCGTAACGTGCACAGTAAAAAATGAAATAATTATTCTATAAAGTACAGGAGAGTAATCAATGTCAACTATGAAATAAGTATGGAAAGTTATAGTTATACTAGTCTAACTAACCTATTAGCGTTAGGGTAGTGGTTGGAACATTGCACAATGGTTAAGAAGGTAGTTATAGCTTTCATTTTTTCAATCCTAATCAGGAGTTAATAATTACAAAAAAATCTCAATGATATATTTCAAAATCAAATGAAATACATTTAATTTTACTTCCCACTCATTTAAAAAAAATGATTGTTTTAAATTCAATAATGAAAATTATATTTTGCTTCCCCTAAGAAATTATACAATTGCAGTTTAAATGACAATGTACGGTGAAACAGTTTATATTTAGTTATAACGCATTTAAAATTAACAGGGTTTTTACAATGACGAAGATTATCTTGATAAACAAATAACTTTCGGGTATTTTGAGAGCTAAAGAAGAACTTGAGATTTATGTTTTTCTAAATCTTTTCAGTACTCTAAGCGTAAAAAAATCAGTTTACAATCATTTCTAACACATCGTCCAATCTTTATACTATCATTTCATACATATCTGATAAAAAGTGTAAAGATTTCTTGGAGAATTATTTACTTAAATCTGTCTGAGAGATATCACTCTGGCATTTAATAGCGGTGCAATTTTGAAAATAATTTAAAATAAGCGACTGCTAGTTGACAAGAATAAAAATAATATCTTAATAAAATTTAATTGTTTACACTTAATAAAACAATAACTGTATTATACAGAGTTTAGGAAAAATATGGTTTGTAGTTGTTGATTTCCGATTAGTTACTGAAACCATCACCACAGCTCTGAAGTTAACCTCCACAGACATTCAGAACTATTTTTTAATTTCGCCTGTTTGTTTATTTTCGCAGTACAAACTTTGTTACTAAACATTTTGTCTCGTAAACTAAAGTACATTTTTAATAAAATTAATTAAAAACATAAAACGTAACTGAGAGTAACTTTGTACCTATTAGTTGAGAATAAAACAGATAATAATTATTTTTTATTATAAATATTAATTGGAAATGTACTACTCTATAAGTTATTAATGTTAAGAATCACGTAATATGAGATTACTATGTAGGCCTACAATTCTGCTTACTTATGTAACATACAGCTTGTTGTACAAAATCCCTCATAGAGAGGCTGATGCTAAACTTCTAGACGAAACGTTGAGAGCCTCTTTGGGCATATCAAGTTGCAGGAACAACATTAAATAGCTACTAATGACGTCATGGAAACAGCAATATTTTAAATACAACTGGGGGATTATTATCTTAAGTTAAGAACTTTTAATTCATTATAAAAGAGGTGGAAATAGTAGGTTTAGTTTTAACAGCGTAAACGTCTTAAAATAAACAATTTCGTGTTTTTTAATTTTTCACAATTTAGTTTATAATAATTTTTTAGAAATTAAATTTTTGCTCTATAATGCTTTATAATTATTCAAAGTATTTTACATCCGATTTTAAGCGATTAATAATCACAGCAAAAACAATAAATCAGTCCCTATACAATGGGCGTTGACCATTACAAGAATTTTAATCTGAAAGGACTTTACACGATGATTTTATTATTTAGTTTAGTTGTGATCTTTATCAAAACATAATTAAGGTATGTTTTGTGGTCAAACAGAAAAAAAATTATATTTGCTGTCTTGAACCTTTTCAGTACTCTAAGTGTACAGAAGGAATCAGTTTACTATCCTTTTTCATATAATTTACAAATGATTTAAGATCCGTTCATGCATATTCGTTAAACAGTGTAAAGATTACTAACAGAATAATTTACCTTAAGATGTATAAGAGATATTTTTTAGCATTTTACAGTAGGGTTAATATTTAAGTTTAATAGTAATGAGTGAATTCTAACTGACTAGGAATTAACGTTTACATCAACAATTCATATATTATAATCAACTAAAAACGATCGTACCTTTTGGGGTCAAAAAGAAAGAGCTTGTGGTTTAGGGTTTAATTACTTAATAACATGATATAATAACAGTATTATATAAGTATGAAACTGAGATGAGAAGAATTTGCATATTACAACATTTCTTATTTTGTCATACAGATAAAAAGATGAGTAGCTGAAACACCAGATGATATAATACTGTGAAATGTCATGCACATATCTAAGATACGACATATGCATGTAAATGTTGTCCTTACAGTTTGTGCCTGATAATAAAATCCTAGATGTTTGAGATGTAAGAGATAATACATAACATTGTTTTAGTATGATAATTTTATTATTAAGATTACCATAAAGACTGTTAAAGGCTGAGACGTCTATTTCACATGTAAAGAAATTTTTACCCTAAAATTATCCACATGTTTTGTATTAAAATTATTTTTTCAAACATTTAGAAATCATTTGCGTTGTACTCAGGATTTATAAATATTTAAATAAATATTTATAAATCCTGAGTTATAAATATAAATATTCAACAATTTTCTCGTTTGCATCATGGTATCACCAATTTAAACGTTTCAGCCGAACTGGTCAGCTAAATCTCATGGAGTGACAGCACTGTAATTGGACTGGATATTGCCTTTATAGAAATTAGTTTCGTGCAAATTTCAGGTCTATGGGTTAGGTCGTTCAATATATTTTGTGAAAGTTCAGACATGCATACATTATATTCGTCTAGATCTCAAGTGTTTTTAGATTTCCCTACGTAAACTAAACATTTTTGTATAAACGTTCTCGGAAAATCTAATATTACTAGTATCATCATACATACTACTTTTAGTCATAGGAAATGAAAATATACAATACTAATTAAAATTGGATTTTAAAAACAAACTTGTAACGGTTAAACGGTTTCGTAAAGTACGTCGAGGAACATCAGTTTATAGGGCTGATAACGAAAGATAGTTCTCTGACAAAGCAGTTGTGGCCACACAGAGTAAATTACATTGAGTGCCCGGTTCTGACACTTTAAACACTTCCACTGCGGTACTTTTAGGTTTTTTCTTCTATTACGCTACACTCGACGTAGCATACTCCTTCAATATCATAAAATGACGAATCGTAAAAACAAATTTAAACTTTTTGTTAGTAAATTTACAATTATTACAAAATAAAAGGTTCATTACCGCGGTGTCTATTTAACTTTGTCTTCTCCAATTCAGATACCATTATCGCATCGCACTAACCATTATACCCATGCCAAAAATATGTATCAAAACATGTCACATATATAAACACATATAACATGTATTATGGAATACAGTATGAGGAAGGAGAACTAGAGCTAAAATAAGGTTTTCCAAAAAAAGTGTTAGCTGTACATGTCGTTAAAATTTAATTAAATAAATAAATAAAAATATATATATAAGTAGATATGAATATGCCGATTCTAGACCACTTTCGGAACCAACAGTAAATCAATGGAAAATACTGTTTAAAGGACAATAAACGAATCTATAGCTGTTTGCTTCTACTTTCTTGAGCTGTTTTAATGTAAAATATATTGGAAATGTTGTCAAATCTGCTACGAATAAACGAAAAAATCTTCAAAATCTTAAAAAATTTAATCAATTTAAAAGTTTTTTACTAAAAACATACTTTAATAAAAAAACTTTTCTACTAAATAGCAAACATGAACTCACCAAGCTCTCTTCAGTTTCTAGCATTTAAACAGTGCAACAAAGATGAATTCAACGAATTACCAAAACATTTTATAGAACAGTTGATACCGTCCTTAAATGATACAGAATTCATTGAACTTGTAAATTCTTTTGCAGAAAGAACGAATGATGGAGGGTTGTTTTTTCTTCATAAAGCACGAAATGTATTGGATTGTTTATTTAACTTAATTACGAAAGATATTGGAAAGAAATTAAAAAAGAAACAAACAGAGAGTTTTCATCGATATTTTATAGAATTTTTTAAATATTGTACGTTTTTCGAATACAATCAAGACTTAATTGTTGAATTCCTTAGGATCTTTTGTGAGAATCAAGATTTATCAACAAAATTCATTAAAGAGCACTATCAGATTTTTCTTATAAAATATCACTATATTTTGCGTGAAACAAAAGGTATTACTATAGATAATATTCCATATGATTCTGAAGAAGAGAGACACAAACTATGGTTATCAAAAGAGTACTAAGAATTGGGGAACGAATGATAATCTTCTATTCTACAAAATTGACGGTAACACAGTCTTTATCTTTAATAGTCTTCTTTCCAGTAACAACCAAGTGTAATTTATCATGTTTATTAAATTCTTTAATCTTTTGTTCATCCAAAACAATCAAAAGTCTGTTCGATAAGTGTACTTTATAATCTTCCAACTCGGCAATTATTGTAAACCCGAATTTATCTTTTATTATCTCCAAAATTCAAAATTTTGTATTTCTTATTTTCTTCTAATTTATTCAACTTCTTATATTCTTTAAACTTGAATTCACCAACCGAGTTCAACTCTTTCAAGAACTCCATTTAGATAGAAAACATTTAAAGACGATGAAGATGAAATTTTGCTAACAATCACTCGAGAAGTCGGGGAGAATGTGAGTAAAACCACATTCTTTTGACGAGGTTCATTATTTATCTTTTCCAAGTGTACTATAAAATCATCGAGGATTTCTGGCTTAAAATCGTAGACAAATTCAACATCCAGATAATGAAAAGGTACAGGTAATATCTTTTCGTAATAAACGTGTGTATTTAAACCAACAAACCTAATGTATTCTTTGAAAAGGAAAATAATTTTTGTCAATGGTTCTAAGAGATAAGTAAAAATTTTTATTCTGTTTTCTAAATTCTGTAACAAAAATGTGTTTGCTTCTTGTCTCCATATTGTAATTTTCTAAGCAGGTTATTCAAATGTGTTAATTTATTTCGAAATTTCTTAGGTTTAGGTCTTTCGTACAAAATTAAATTACAACCTCTACAAACTAAATATCTTTTATCGATAATTTCTCCTCTATTAAAACACTTGTAACAGTTGGCATTATACTCTTTCTGTTTAAATGGAAATTATGGAACTAACTCTGCCGAGATATAAATTTTTCAGCGCAAATGTTTATGTTTATATTTCAACTACCGAGATAAAAAGAACTGATTTTATTTTATTATTCAACTATTTAGGATATTTTGTCTATGATTACAAAGATTATTACGGAAGAAATCGAGATTTTTCATCAGCGAAAGAGTATATTTTTAAAGTTTTAGAAGGAATGAAAGAGAACAATATGAACATCATTAACTACTGAATTTCTCTCAGGCATTTTATAGTGGTGTAATATTAAAAATATTTTGAAATTAGTGAATTCTAGTTGGCGTAGGATTAAAATTAATATCTTAAAATCATTTATTTGCTTACACTGTAAAAATAAATAGGCATATTGTACAAATTTGAGGAGAAATAAGGTCTATAAATTTTAACTTATCTAATTAGTTGCTGAAATTACCACCAGAGCTCTTGTTAAATTTACAACACTATTGAAGTAATATAGCCATATAAATATCTTAATATAATTCATTTTAGCCTTTAATAAATTTTCACAATTAATAATAATATTACCCTATTGCATGCCAATTTATAATCAATCGTTGTAGAGAATATTTGTAAACATACTTTTAATAATTATAAGTAATGTTGTTTTACGTAAATTTTTATGTTTTTGCCCTCAATGTATATTTGTTTTAAACTCGTTATTTTGGTTCACTAATAACCTGAACATTAACGTTTATTTTTAATGAATCAGTTTACCAACGCCCAAATCTTATAAGATACACATTGTTCATACATATTTGATAAAAAGTATTGATTAATTAAAGCATTTTTTATATAATATTCTAAGAGACATCTTTCAGTCATTTTATAACTGTGTTACATTGAAAAATTTTAAATTAGTGAATGAAAGTTGACTTAGGATTAAACTGACATATCTTAATTAATTATAGTCAGTTGCTTGCTCTTAAAAATTAAATAACTATATTGCACAAATTTGAGGAGAAATATATACTATAATTGTTGATTTCATCAAAACCTTACTGAAACTACCACCAGAGGTCAAAATTAAACCTTCACAGACATTCCTAATGAAAATCAATTTCTAAACTTCTAGACGAAACGTTAAGAGCAAAAGAATTGCAGGACCAAATAAACTCTTGCTAAAGTAGCAAAATTATAGCGGCAATTGCCGAGATTTATACTTTTAATTAAGAACATTTAAATAATTATTATAATAGAGATGGACATAGTTTTTAAATTCTTAAAAGATTAAGCTTGTTAAATTCAATAATTTTTTTTCATTTAACACCATCTATTACACTATTTACGTAAATAATTGCTATAAAACGCACTTATAATTATTTTTAAATTTTATTTCTTTTGTTTTAGCGTGAATTTAAAGTTAAACAAACTCTTATTTAAATGTGTATATAAGGTAATGTGTTTATTTATGTAAACATAATAAGTATTATTGTTCACAATTTAATTGAGATAATTGTGTATTCATTAGAATATGTAATTAAGATATATTTATTAGGTTAAAGGTAACTTCACCTAGGCACAAAATGTATACAAAACTTCAATGGATTGTATAATAGTACAAAACTAGATTGTGTGGTATGTTTTTTATTCAGTAGCTCAATGAGTGTGTGATGTTTTATTTATGAAGAGTACCGAATGCTTACTAGTTTTATATTTTTGGAAGTTTGGTAAATTTTAGAAAGATTGAGCTGATTGTTTATTGATTTATCGATTATGATGTAAATTTTTGAAAATGTGTTTTGTAATCATATTATAGACGGGCATTATCACTGATAATTCTGTAATAATATCAGAGCATGTGTGATATGTAATTTGATATATAAACCAAGTGGCAGTCATTGGATAATTATGGCTTATATTTTGTGTAAATACAATGTAAAATCTATGTAATATAACTGTGTTATAGACATACTGGAATTACGTATTTTTTATCTAAACGATTCTTGGGGTACTATTTGGAACAACTACATAACTAGGTTGTAGAGTATTATTAAGTACTATTATTCATATATATTTCATAATTCAAATATACAATACATAGTAAAATTTATTTAATTACTATTAAGCATTTTGTGTAGTGAATCAAGATGGTTATATTTCGTAAACTATAAATTAGAGATAAATTATAATATGGCCAATTCTTCTGCATTTTACCGTGTCGTGTGCCATGTGTTCATTCGTTTAGGTATTAAACGCGTATTAACGCTGAACCATAACTACTACTCTCCGAGCACCGTTCACAGTAAAATCATGTTCTTCAATACTATTACAATGTGTAATATACCACGGGTCATATATAATGAAATGTGTAATAGACTACTGTGGATACATGCAAATTTTGATGCCCTGAAGAACATTTTATGCTTGATGTTTCCTGCACAGTCAGACAAACATCACAAAGAAAAGAAATCTTTAAAACTCCAGCAGACAAAGAGAAATTGTTACTGCCACATCTTTATCGAAACACTTACGGATAGTCGAGGTAAATAAAAATGTTACAAGTCAAATACTAAGTCCCGTAAACCTACACATTTTGTTGGGAAATTAAATATTTAAAGATTTCATCGTTGTCATATTGGACAACTATTAAAATAATGTAAACATGTTCACACAATCTGGTGAATCCCACGTAATAACATGCATTTGGATTCAACTCCTATGCTCCTTATAACGAATTAAGCTCTTCAGAACAAGTTATAAGTCAGTTTACTCTCAAGATATAACTACAAATTCTCCCGCCCTTAATAGGCTTCACTAACAATCAGAAATAAAGATTAAGTTGGCTCAGTTGTTTGTTATATAAGTAGCCGTATTTTACAAAGATAAAAATGTCAATCTTTGCGTGCATACTCACGGAATATTAAATCAGTTTGAAATAATATGTCTTCGTATCTCCTATTAAATTTAACCAGCATGCCTGCTTGTTTCTGCGAGTTGCTGGACTTTATTCCTCGTGAATCCAATTCATTTTAATAAATGAAAGTGCAATACATTACTCGAGTTGATGTACAAAATATAATTACTGTCTGTCTGTCTGTCAGTTGTAGAACATTTTTATCGAAGCTTAATGTATATACAGGCAACACCGAGTTCAATGATGGTGAATGTCCCTTCATGGGAATAGACTAAGAATTAAAGAATATTTTATATAAACAATATAACACGATAAAAGTAAAGATTAAATAAATTTGTTAACAAACTGAAAGTTATCATATCAAATTTCAACACCATGATATTTGGAGCATTCAACCTTTCGTCCTCTCTACTTTATATTACTACCACACTTCACTCATTATTATATCCATGACAATCATAACACGTGTTACTAAAACTTCCTGATAGTACACAAATACTATACTTCCCAAATAAATTAAAAATAAGGTTTCCAATTAAAATAATCTATTACTTGAGGTAGTACGATTTATCTGAACATGTATTATGTACAAAAATAAAATTTCGTATGGCATGACCCATTGTTTGATTTAAAATTAGTCGTAAGAGAGTAAAAAGAGTTGTAATCAAAAAATCGTCACAAGTTCCATTACGAATGTTTACAGAGCACATGTAGAAACATGATTGTACTTTATGTTCTGATCCTTTGACATTTAGCCCTTCTTGTTCATTTTGAAATGAAAGGTTACGAGAAAGGTAACGACATTTCTGTTTGATGGCCATAAAAGAAACAATAACTCGTATAAGAGCTTTAAAATTTCATTGGATCTAGGTTTCTTTAAAGTTATTAGTAGGCTTCATTGACTGTGCTTCTTTTTTGTTTTAAAACAAAAACCTTATACAATTTATGAGGTTTATATAAAATATTATATAATTTAAACAAAATAAACTTATTCTTGAAATCAATTTATATTGATATAACACACATGATATAAAACTCAAATGTAACATGTAGTTTACTTATGTCTTATACTGGAAAATGCGACACTTTGAACCCTTAATATTTGATAGCCATTACTTTAAGCTCTGAGAGCTTATATTTCCATATTATATTCTATGAATGTTATATTAAAAATGAAAAAATTAGCTGACCTTTAGCGAAGCGCAACACTCTTCTTAACTTGAAAATGGACCAATCTATAAATGAGTCCTGAAGAGTCTTCAAAAGTTCTGATATCTTCTGTACTTGTAAACGTACAAACGCAAATCAATTGTACAGTGACATATGGCATAAAATTAACTTTTTGAACTAATCAATCGCTCTTCACCACTTCTCCACAATCGATGGAAAATCTTACATGTAAGAATAGGTCGACGTGCATACAAGTTTAAAGGTCTTCTTTATTATTGGAACATCATGCGCTAATTATACTTCAGAGAGTTAATCTTAAATAAAATGGTGGCACCCAAAATTGTCAATACTGATCTTACGTGCAAGTTAATTTTGATGTATCCATGTTAGATTAAGTTACAGTACTTTACACGTTAACTTCTTGAACCTAAATTTGAGTGTACAATGTGGCGGCAAGATAAGTTAAGACGGATTCCATCCGTACAAATTAAATTTCGCAGGAAACTTAATGTTTATATAATAAACAGAAATATGTCTTGTGATAGTACCTGTTCTATCATGGAATTTCGGATGAACATAGTTTTTATGTCAATGAATATTTTCTATGATTGTCTGTGTGTATTTTCCCGGAGGACACTTTGAGAATTAAACGAGTTATACTTATCCATTGTGCACAACCTCTACGAGTCCTGTTACGTGTCACGTGATGTGGCATACTAGTCTACTACCTAGATATAGAATTACTTTGAAATGTTTACAACGGTGCTAAAGTGGGAATTTATTCGAAAGGATTCTGGTTAGATATCCGGAAAGACACTTGGTAGATATCCGGAAAGGCACTTGGTAGATATCCGAAAAGCACTTAGCAGTAGAGCATAAAGCTAAAAGCAAGTAGAGAATGCAGAAACTCAATCAACTGGGGGAGAGTTACGAGTAGATTCTCTTATTATTGCGATAGTTCCTATATTGCATTGCCGAAATGGTATTTGTATTATATACGTGTATGGAAATGCTTTGTTCACACAAATATGAAATCAAAAAGTATCGAATTTGAACTTCTCACAGTTTATTTATGTATATTACTTACCATAATATATTATTTATCAAACGTGATAAATATTTGAATCGGAGTAAATATATTCATATAAAAAATATCAGCAATTATAAAGCTTCGCTAATTATATAAAGCTATTTTTAACTAGATATATGTATCAAACCCCATTATGAATATGAATAAATGATTTATATTTCTCTTAATAAACAAAACATGGCAATACATACATATATACGTTTGAGAAATTAAACTGTGGCCACTTGTGGCAAGTTGTGTGACCAGTGTTGTAAAAAATATAAACATTACAAATAGGAATCATAACAGTATAACATTATTTGATAGTCTTTATCCGCCCGCTGTAACATCTGATTTAAAGGAATTATATTTAAAAAGTATAATACATAATTTAAAGTATAGAGAACATAATTGTGTAAACATTTAAATAGTGTTTTTATGGAATGTAAATATAAACTGCTCTACTAAGAAGCTTTTGAGGTACCCTATGTTCTGTTGCCAATAAACCCAAGTGATTGCCATCTAGGAAACATATGTTTCATTAGTTTAATATTTTATGTGAAGCGGAAGTTGATTAAAAAACTTTCGGACCCAAGTATTTAAAGGAATGATGGAAAATGAATTTATTTACTTTTGGCAGTTTAAAATATTTACTTTCAAAGCTTCTCGTACTGTAAAGATTATTTGGAATAATATTTTCTCTATTTCCGATATGAAAAAAAAAAAAACAATCTCAGGACTTCAAAAATAAAAAGATGCTGGATAATTAAAATAAGCAACTGCTGGTATAAAGGAAAAGAGTTTGATAGTTTATATTTTTTAAGAATGATACGCAATAAAAAGTTTTGAGTAGCTGTTAACTCAGCTATTAATGTTTTATAAGTAATTATAATTTATACTAAGAAACACGTAAAATTTTTCTAAAATCTGGAGTTAAATTATTGTTGTATACATTTGCCTTTTATTGTCTTATTTAATAATAATAAAAGATTCTTACTAAATAATTTTATTAACGAAATTTTAAAAAGAATATATTTTATTATCTAACTTCAGTTGAACAAAATGTATTATTGAATATTGCTTTTTTTAACCAGGATGCTCCAAAATCATTATCTTATTAATTGTTTAAACCCCTTTAGAACATGTAATAAGATCACCTGAAAATGTTTTTTACATGCATGCGATGCATTACAAAGTCATTACTGATTATATTGGCGCATAAGGTACTTGTTTGACAGTGCAAAGGCGAAACATGAATATATAGAAGAAAATGTGTGCAGAGTTGAACCAACCCTCATCAGGATATCTCGATCATGAGGTTCAGTAAATTTAGAAAACAATATAAATTTTTAATAGATTATTGGATTAAAGTTTTACTATTGAATTAAACTTCCTATTTATTAGGAGACTCAAAATAATTCGGTTGTGCATTTACATTTGTCAACATCTATTTTGTGTTTTTTTTATGTTATAAATTATGTCCTGTATAGTAATATCATAATAACAATTTCGAAAGTTCCTAATAGTAATTATCAGACACCTAAATATTTAAAATTTTAAAATTAATTCTACGTTTAAAATGTAGAGGTTGTAGTGTTTTATCTGTTAAATAAGATTATTGGAACAATACACAAATTATGGCACTGGGTATTCCGATAAAACGATTATCACACAGAACACTTTTTTCACCGAATTTCCTGCGAGCTGTGTTCTTAAGTAGTAATCCTGCGTAAAAGTCGAGAACTTCTTGCAAATAATATTATTAACGCATTGTATAATTATTGAATAACATCAATTTGGGTTCTGATTTTCATTTTATAAACAATTGAAGACAGTATTGCAGTTTCACATACTGAACACTTCTGGTGAAGCAGTTTTTGTTTATGATTTTTGCCTTGGCATAAAGACTAAGCTTTATTTAATAGTATCCACTTCCTTTTAACTTGTACTATGAAATAAGTCAACTTTTTTTCTGTTTTAAGAAATGTTAAGTGTATGTTTATATTCAGTATCACTTTAACTCTTAAACCACTGTCAGCTGTCAGAGTCACATCCTAGTATTGAGTTGAACTAATATTGTAATAGTTTCTTGATGAAAAAATATTTCAAAATGTGTAATATTCTTTCTTAGAATAAAAATTATATTTTTTCAAGTCTCATATTTAAAATATAATATACATGATGAAAACTATGGATCACTCGAAAGAATTAACTTCCTGCTGTTACTGGTGCACTGGTAATCATAGCAGCAGAACGTTGTCACTGGCATTGTACATATTTATCTTTCTCTCTCGGATGATAATTGATGATTGGCTTGTGCAGTTATAAATTCGAAAGAGGATTGTTCCTTGGAAAATGTGACTGTGTCGCTTTCTACCATAAGATATTAAAACTATATTTCTAAACAATTTAATATTCGGAAATTATTATTTCCGACGACCTTATAAGATATATAACTAGGCATAGCATCACTGTGAAGCAAGACGTTTTATATTTTCCTACAATAAAAATTCAACTGTCTTTATTTCATTAATAGATTAGTCATTCATTTAACTGGAAATCTGTTGCAAAAATTATTAAATTTTCGTCCATCAATAAATAAGTCATTCAATTATTATATATGGTCTGTTATTCTGAAAACGGTATTTATTACTTTATGTACATTAACATATATTGAGTATGGTTATTTGTACATTTAACGATAAATTCAAAGGTAAAGTAAAAAATATTAGCAACGAGACTTGGAAAAGTCGAGCAAACGAGCAATGGCTTGGAAAAGATCGAAAAAACTAGCTTGCAGTAAACCAAAAAAGCTCAAACTTTATCTCAGATATGTAGAAACCTCTAAGAGCACTGTAAATAAAAATAATTAATAAAATTTTTGAGGAAGAGAATATTATTCCATCTTATATAGCAAGAAACTATTGAGGCACCTTTGCCTTTGGTGGAATATAGCCGAAGCCTTACTGATGCTTACTAAATTTTCTAAAAATGAGTTTTCTTCATTTGATACCACTCTTACCATTGCATAAGGTTGAATTTACAAAATTTTTGAGACATTTCCTAAATTGGTTTACTTTTATATTACAGGAGACTATTTAAAAATCCAACAAGACGCTATAAGCCAAACTTAAGTTTGTTGCAAATTGCTTTTATAAATAATAAAAAAAATAAATAAATTTCAAATAAAACGCTTAAGGTGGAATGCATCTCATGTACGATTTTCGAAAATTGTCATTACGCAAACATTATTACAATAGGATTTAAAGTGTCCTAAATTGTAACTACGTATTACAGCACAGTTTGAGAACATTGATTTATTCTGAAAACAAAAATCTTTCCATGTAATTATAAAACTTTGAAGAACTATGAGTATAAATAATGCCAAGTTGAAGTTTTTAAGTCACGTGATTTGTAGTCTGTCGCAGATACGGTACTTTGAGATGATTTATTCCAGTCACGTGTCGCTTTGGGGAGCGGTAGAGAAAGACACAGACTAAGATGTTTCACAAAACATGTTAATTATAACTTTATATATGTCAATTTAGATATTTTTTAAACTTTATTTTAGTTAGAAGTTTAATTTTATTGTATATACTATATCTTCCTCTCCCTTCCTTCCTTGGGTTGTATTTACCTTTGGATCCATGAAGTCAATTTTACGTCATCATACTCTAAGGAAACTTTATACAAGGAGCCAAATATAGTGTTATATCTTATCGTGAATATTTTACTTTGTATGCAGCGTGTATTGCCTAATCTCCAATATAGGTTTGTTATATTTTTAACAAACATATAATATAATTATTAGTGACTCATATTGTAATATATAATTGTCTCCAAACCAACTTGAACTCTCTTTATATATAATAAATCCGAAATGATGTAACACAAAATTGGTTCAATTTCTGAAGCTTATGTGGAAAGTGCTATCTCATATTTGTTTCTATAGTAAGTGTATGCTTAGATAAGCATGTAATAAGAGTGCTAGAAGTAGTCGAGGTGTAAACAAGCATGCGAGGGGACAAAAAAACAGGTGAAATATACACATCTGTGAATATATCAATGGTTTTTTTTAAATTTCCATGGAAACAATAAAAGTGAGATATAGTAATGTTTTTCGATAAATTCAAGTTTTCTTTAAAAAAGACGTTAAAATCACACGCTGGTAGGTTGGAGAAGCTCGACAAAGGACAGGTGCGATGGTTATAGCTTATGAAGTACCAGTTCGCTTTCCGTAGTTTAGTATGATGTTCAAACTTGTTCAACACACAGGACTTAGAATATCTACACCAGAAGTACTGTGGCAAATATCAGGATCGAGACAAGGACTTACAGATAAGTTACTTTAATTATTTACGATTCAAAGTTTTCTCTCTAACTATTTATTACTTAAAGAAGTTTTCAACCTAGTTTTAGCGATTGATAATCACAGTAAAAAACAATAAAAAGTTCCTTTTTTAATTATTACGCGTTTACAATTAAGATAATTTTAATCTTTAAGAGATTTTTTAATGAGTTTATTTTCTTGTTTCGTTATGATTATTTTGATAAAAAATTAATTTTGTATGTTTTGTAGGAACCAGAAAGAACTTGTATTTTCAGTACTCTAGGTGTACAGAATGAGTCAGTTTACACTTATTTTTTTACAATATCCAAGTGTTTTAAGATCCATTCATGCATATTTGATTAAACGTGTTAAGATTAACAAGTGAATTATTTTGTTAAATATGACTAGGAGATATCTTTCTGGCATTTTATAGTAGCTGACATAGTATCAAAATTCATTACTAAATTACTTATAACTCTATTCACAGATTTGAGTACAAATATGGCCTACATATTTTTAATTTATTCAGTTACAGTGAATACCAACAGAACTCTCTTCCACTTCACAAAAGAAAATAAATGGACGAATTAAGTTTAACAAATTTGGAAACACATTATTACCTATTTAATGCATTATCACCTTTATATATTTAATTTTCATTATGATAATAATTTACTGCTGTTTCATGCCAAAATATAATGAATCGTTGCGGAGAATCTTAGAGAACATAATTTAAATAATGATAGGTTCTGTTGTTTCAAGTACGTTTCGAGTTTTTTGTGACTGCAGTGAATATTTATATTATGTCCCTTTGAAAGTACTGGTTAATTTTAAGTAAGTTACAAATTTACTAAAAATACTCATGCCAATTGCCCGATGCAATGTAAGCTTTTCAATTCATCTTTTGTTAACTATATTGAAATAAAAGTACATTTATTCTATAATAATTTTGTAATTTAAATCATGAAATTATTTATCAGGGGCTGAAAACTCATACTGTCATTGATGTCATATTTCATTTGGCACTGAAAAATAGCATTCGCAAATCATCCGTTGAAATACTTGTAAACATCGTTTAGATAATAACTTTTTATTATTTTCCCGTAAACCTCACATTACACAACTAGTCATTGAAATCTGACCGTATTGTGCTTAAACTCGGCTTAAAGTAAATTAAGTTATTTATTATAATACAGTATAATAACAGTATAACAAATGTATGACAGGTGGGTTGGCAAAACTTGACATATTACAAGGTATGTTATTCTGTGATACGAATACATTCAAGAGTTGCTGCAATACCAGATGATATGATAATGTGACATGTCACATACATATCCCAGATAAGACATATACATGTAAATGCTTTCCCTACATAGACTGCTAGATATATCACTAAAAATACATTATTTTGTTTTTAGAAGGATATATAATAATACTTTACGGTTAAAAAAAGAAACCTGTATTAAAGTCACATTGCTTTTAATGTTAACGAAATTACGATTGAATAGCGTGTTCAGCATTCAAGTTGGAGAACAGTATTATTATTAATAATACTGAGAATTATTATTAATGATAAAGAGAATTTATTATAGTTCAGACACATTAGTTTATAAATACTCTAAACGTTTTACTATAAAACAATTATTAAATGTTTTCTTAAAAAATTATAAACATTTTGCATCATCTTGTGAAGTGGCTTCCTCTAAATCCTCTTAATTAAAACTACCAATAAAATGAAAAAATCATTTTAAAATCATTATTGTACGAAGTATTTCCAGCTTTTTCACAGTTTAACGTTATCTGTTTAAATTGATTTTTTATAGTAATTTTAAGATTCCTTTTATCCATTTTTATTCTGTTTTATTGAACACATTGGGTTTTTGAACATAAATGTAGCCAATTCTAGTTAACACCATCTCAAATCGAGTGGCATGCGTTAATAAATTTGTATATATATATATATATATATATATATATATATATATATAGAACGTATTTTATTCACAAAGTATATTAAACTAAGAGTACCACTACAGGCTCTGCATAAAAAGTTCCTTTGACAGTTCACAACAAGGTACAATTACTACGTGTCGTGTAAAAGGCTGAGGTTGCATGCAAACTATCAAGTACTATACAACATTATATTCTTGATGTGTCACAGAGACCCACTCCCGGCTCTGCGTAGACAGTTCCTTTGATAGTTCAGAACAAGGTACGGATTACTACGTGTCGTGTAAAAGGCTAGGGTTGCATGCAAACTATCAAGTACTATACAACATTATATTCTTGATGTGTCACAGAGACCCACTCCCGGCTCTGCGTAGACAGTTCCTTTGATAGTTCAGAACAAGGTACGGATTACTACGTGTCGTGTAAAAGGCTGAGGTTGCATGCAAAATATCAAGTACTATACACCATTATATTCTTGATGTGTCACAGAGAGAGACAGAGATAATCGTATTTTATAAGTCTGGCTGACAGATATATAGATATTTGTTTAAAACGGGAATGTTTATCACTAATACTCGGTTTGAGGTTGCACTGAAAAGTATATATTTCAAACCGCTATTAAGGCAGGTTGGGCCTGACTTGGTGTGGCTGTAACGTTTACAGGGGGTTGAATGTTTGTGTGTAAGTGAACTTTAGTAACATCAAGCAATGTATCTGACTGGTCAATACAGACTTTGATAGGATTCTAGAACTGACTGTCAATGCAGTTACAGCCCTAAATATTTTTGAACAAATCTAAAGCCATTGCCTAATTATTTCAGTACGATCCATGAGACTATGTGATGAAATAGTTGCCTCGTATGAAGGTTGTGCCACAAATCGTATGAATTACACTATCCTTATTGTTGTCATTCCGTAATTTAACTTATACTCAACAAAAATATAAACCAAAAACAAATCTTTGTCGATTATTATTCTCTTAAACTGACATGATAGATTAAGTAGTAAATTAATTTTATTATCATCAGGATTTGGGCCACTAAAATCAATTACATACTAGGAATTTTATGTCAATCTTAAATCTCAATTTTGTTGCATGGATTGCATTAAAACAACTATAAGGTACTATTATTATTTTCTACATTATTTGTAGCTTATTTAAAACACGCCACATCAGTCAAACCAAATGTTTTGACACTTCTTTTTACGAGCCGGTTGAAATTAACTTCTCTTAAATAGTAAACAGCTAATAATAGTTTGTATTTAGGCTTTGATTTACTAGTTGTGTAACTGATATGAGCACACTTTGTACTAATTTACCATGTAAAATATATACAAGGCGTTTTCAATTAACAATTTCAATATCTGTAGACAGCTCATTGTTAATACTTCAGTGGTTTGGTTCAATAAAGTCTTGAACCAAATTATTATATTATAATAACTAACCAATTAATAGTTTTGATTTCTTGTGTCGAGGTATTTACAGATAGTAAAGCCAGTTTTTATTTTTCTGTTTTGAAATGATATTTTGTATCCTAATTTGAATTTAAGTATAGGATTTAATTTCTTTTAGTACATTTATATAATATATTTAATTATATAATATATTTAGGGCCATACAATCATTTATGCCACAAAAGTAATAACTTATATTTTATGAGAACATAGTATAATTCAAAGTGATAAACCACTTTTAAATGTTCATATACACTGACGTAATAGTGTAAAAGATAATCCTTATTGAAACGGAACCTTCACTTGAATAGTTTATTGAATAAGGTTTATACTTACAATAAATTGCACTGAATATTTCAAAACCATATTGAGAAACAATCTTAATGACTTTGTTGATATAAAAGAATCATAGATCTTACTGCATACTCTTCAACTTCAAGACCCTAAAACATTACTTTTTCAACTTAGTAAAAGTATTCAAAAGTGGATAAACTGACTTCAATATCCTCCGGTGACCATCATATATATTTTAGAAGTGTCTGTTATTGAATTGAAAAAAAGTATTTATTAGTATCAGTTTTTTTTATAAAAATAATGTCATGCATAGCCATGAGTAATGACATGTTTGATAAAGCTAGTTGACATATAAAACTTCCACAATATGAAATACTCTGTGTTTGAATTGATCACAATCTTAGATCAAATTCTTTAGCTAAGGATTTAGCTTTCTAGAAAATTGTGTGTGGTATGAGTATTAGTCAATTTATTATTATATTTGTCTAAATGCACATGGAAGTTTCTGGATATAATATATTTTCTGCACTGTTCCTTTTATATTGGATATAATTAAAATATCGTTTCAGGTCTTCTAATAATGTATACAAAACTATTGAGTACAAACAAACAATGTTCATCTATTGAAAACATAATATTACAAATTTTAAAACATTACGTAGGTTTTATAGCTTTTATAGATTTTTAGAACTAAAGAAGTTCTACTATGTTATTTATTTATGTTTGGAATGTAAAATTTTGAAATATATTAGGTTTATTTTTACTTTTTGTAAAGCAATACGTACAACGTTTTAGATAAATGAATTCACTCTAATTTGAGAAAGACCTTTTTAGTTATATTCAAAAATTAATCTGAAAATCAAGAGTAGCTAAATACTTTAAATTTATAATATCTTAAAGCTTGTTTTCTTAATTTAAAGTGGTTTCTCAGTAAAAAGAGTTTATATATGTGGCCTTTAAGTCCTGTGCGGATGTGGTCAAAGGCCATTTAAAGCCAAAAATGAAGTATACAACGGCTCCTTTTTTATCAATGTAATATGGTTATACTTATAATAAGCAATACCAAATCTATATTTAAATATGAGTCATAGTTTATATTTTAACGTTTAAAAAAGTATAAAATGTCAATTCCTTAACTTTCTTCATATAATGAATTAATAATCAGTTTAATTACAGGAGAGTAATCAATGTCAACTATGCAATAAGTATGAAAAGCAAGTAAAGCTAGTACGACAACCCTACTGGTGTTCGAGCATCGGTTTAAGAATTGCAAACTTCTTATGAAAAAGGTTTTAGACAACATTTAATTACTCGTATACAAAAGTTAATAATTATAGACAAACCACCGCAAACTGTTTGAAAATAAAATGAAACGATATCTAATCCTCAACCCTCGCCTAATTTAAAAATTTGTGATTGTTTATTTAATAACTTATCAATGTAGTAAATTGTTTAACCGTATAATTTATTTAACCGTATAATTTAATTTTAAATGCACTGTAATGTAGAGACTTGAATTAGAACATCAAAGGGAAAACTTTGATCGAATCTACGCAGTATATTTTAGTTTCAGACATAATAATAAGCAATAAGATGATATATAGAGTAGTGTGCCTGGATACTGGATCTAAACTATTATAATTTATCACGTACACGATAATATAATACGGGCAACGGACGAACGGACGATGTTTGTCTCTATAGTACGAGTATATGTGTAAGGGTAATCTGATAACAAGAAGCGGTATAATGATAGTAGTAGTCGTCACTCGAGTGAAGGTATCAAGAGAAAAAAAGAAACAGGTGAGACATACACAACAGAGTACATATTAATATTATTTTATAATATCCATGGAGACAGAAAAGTAACAGTATTTCGAAGTTTTCAAAAAAATCAAAAGTGTTGTTTACAAAATTTGCTGAACTCACACTGCGTTGGGTTGGAAAAGCACGTCCAGGAACAAGTGTGAAGACAATTCTTGATAAGGCAAGGACGTTTTCATACCTTAAATCGTTTAACACGCAGCATGTCAGGTAATCACCACCAGGAGTAAGAAGGCAAAGACCAGGATCAAGACAAGGACTTATAAATGAGTTACTTCTCATCTTGGCTTCTCATAATTATTTATAAATTAAACTTTCTACCCTTACTACTAATCTTAGACAAATCAGCTTACATGGAAGTTTTATCGATTAATAATCCCGGCAAAGACGGTAAAACAGTTAAATTGTAAGAATAACCCGTTTTCAAATAACAGGATTTTAATCTTTTATGGATTTTACAATGCATTTATTTATTCCGTGAATATTATCATAATCAAATATTAACGTTAGTGTGCCTTGTGGACAAAGATAAAAAAACTAATAACTTGTAAATGTAGTATGTGCTTTTAATCCTTTCAGTACTATAAGTGTACAGAAGGAATCAGTTAACACATTCTTTATCCACAGATTTAAAATCATTTAAGAATTATGTAAAAAATGTAAACTAGTGAATGCTGGTTGACGTAGGATTACAGTTCGTAAGTTAATTACGTTTAGTTGTGTAAACTCAATAATTATACAAACGGTATTGTGCATATTTGAAGATAAATATGGTCTGTATCTTTTGATGTATTCAATTAGTTGCTGAGGTTACATTAGAGATCATCCATTTCACAAGAGAAACGAAATGAAGTGATACTATAATATACACAAATTATTAGATTACATTTTCATATTTAAATATTAATTTTTTACTGCAAATAATAATTTTTGGTCTAATAACTGTTTTCATGGCAAAATATAATAAACCGTTCTGGAGACAATTGCAGAGCGTATTTTACATTTTGATAAGTAAAGTAGCTTCGTTTAGTTTTTTGTTTTTGTGACTACAGTGAATCTTTGTTTAGATAAGTTACTAAGAATAACTGATAAATCTCCATAAAAAGTAATGTTTATTGTCATAAATCTATATAAACAATTTAAAATAATTTAAAAAGTCCTACTATATTCACGGTGAAATGTAACCTAATCAGATACAATACAAGATATGTATTCTGTGTAATATATAGGTGAAATTAAATATGTTTTCTAATAGTCTTGTAAAATATATACACCTACATATTATAGGCTGGAAATTATAACATGGTTTTACAAACTGAGATTTTAAAAACAAAGTAGTATAATCTTTCATTTCAGCTTACAAGTAGACGTTGAAATTTCAGTCTGAGTTAGCAGATCTGAGATAGCGCAGGGTCGAATCCTGCCTGTGACCGTTGCACTTAGTATCAAAACTGAATACCTTGTACTATATAAACTCTTCCACTTACTACCTTTAATATTATCCTCGCACAAGCCAGTGGCCAACGAGGACGGGCAGAATAAGGCTTAAAGGGGATTTGCTTATCTTTTCAATCAAAAAAGAAAAAAACATACGAATACTGAAACACTGAAGTAAGATTTATATTTCATTTTTTAATATTGCCACCTTAACCTAAAAATAGCATAACTTTCAATCTGAGTCTGATTTTTAGTTCACTGTACTTCAACAGCATTATACGTGCTTACCCGTAAAAAAAGGAAAGCATATACACATACTAAAAAGCTGATGTTCTATCATTTTATCAGTTTACATCCTAGTTTTAGCGATTATTTACAGCACAAAACACTAGAATAGTTCCTTTGTAGTTCTAGTAGAAGTACAAATCAATTATATTTAAGAAAATACATTGCTGTGTATTGTTTAAAAACTGCTAATCTATGTTTGGTGCTGTGTATAATCCTCTCAGTACCCAAAAGAGTTCAGGGAGAATATGGTTACATTAATCCGTTTCATACTAACAACAAAATATATTGGAGTTTTCACGTAGTTTGATCAAAAATAGATATATCTGTTTATGAGAAACATTTTCTAACTTGTGTTTTACAGCAATCTTTCTAGCATTTCTAGTAAACAAAATAATCGTAATTAGTTAAAATAATCAGTGCTTTTCGTTTAAGATATAAAAATGGTAAATAATTTTAGTTGTAATAATATAATAATTTAAAAGTTAATGCCAAAAATTGTGACATAAATATGTTCTATAAGTTTTAACTCATTGTATTAGTTACTGAAAAATCACGCCAGATCTCTCTTTCACAGCACAAGAGGTAATAACGGGTAAAGTAAAATTATACAGTATTAGGAATGCCTGATTATACTTAAATATTAAAATTGCTCTTTGTAACTGATATAAATGAAATTTCTGTTTCATGATAAAATATAATATATCGTTTTGGAGAATAATGTGTCACCTAAACTTCTAAATCAACTGTGCACCCTGCCGGAGTGAACTATTGCCTGAATAACCCTAGCACACATCTTCGATAGAAATGTGTTATACAAATGCATCAGTACATATTTAAATCCAGAATCCAACAGGCAGGGCTCCCAGTGGCACACAGAATCCTCTACCAAACACAAAAAGTGCATATGAGAAAGTATTTTATCAAAACAATGCTGTTTGTCTTCTTTGGCGCTCGAGGAATCGTCCATTTTGTATTTGTACCGTAAGGAAAAGCTGTAAACGCAGCCTTTTATCTGGAGGCGCTTGAGACTGAAACGCTGGATCACCCGCGCCTGGACTGTTATTAGTCATCTTCAAGCTCCACCACAGCAATATCCCCACAAACACGTCATTCGTCGTTACCGTCTACCCTACCTAGAACAAGACCCTCGTTGTGGTCCAGCCTCCTTACAGCCCTGTTATATCTCTATTTTTGTTCCGCTTACTGAAGAGAGAGCTGAGAGGAAAGCACAGGGAGTTGGTGGGAAACATCTGAGCTGAAGTTATAAGGCTCCTGAGAGGCATTCCAGTCGAGGAGTTCCAGGGTGCTTTCCAAGCATGGCAGAATTGTCTACGCAGGAGTATTGATGCAGGAGTAGACTATCTTGAAGTATTTTTACTATTTCTGTCAATCGAATGAATAAATTATTTTTTCCTGAAAATGGTTATCATTTTCATAATGCACCCAGTATCTTCATGTGTCATCAGGTACACAACTGAGAGCTCTACGATGTTGATTGACACAATCCAAAAGCACAATGGAGCACCTAGTCTTCCATAACATAGATATGGTGGGAAGGGCTGATTCAATGTGTATGTTGAGTTTAGTTCCAGTTCACCTTCCTCTTAATCCACCGTCTAAAACCTGATGCTGTTGGAAATGTCTTAAAACTCGAGTCATGTTCGTCTAAAGGGATCCAAAAATAATCGGCGACGAAAACGAAAAAAGTTAAAACGGAACCCCCGCGTCGTTTCGGCACGTTCACAACTTTGACTGCCTTCCTCACTCAACCATCTCTTCTCACCTTACCTGTGTCATGTTTGGAAGATTTTCTTGCACGTAAGAATTGCTTGTGTGGAGGACGGTTTATTTCACTTGCTGCACGTAAGATGAAGGTAAACTGGAGCTAAAGTCAAAACTCATAGAATCGACTCTTCCAAAAATAGCTGCGTTACTGTGTTTGATATTAGTTCATGGCAATCGAGCGAATTTGGCTGAGCGTTAGGAAATATTGTTTGTTCTTACATGCAGCCATGATAAAAACGATAAAACCGTGAATTAATAAACATGTCAACAAACTGTCTACGAACTATCATGTGTGATTTTTAGAGTAAAAAGAAATTATAATTTATTGTGGTGAATGTTCAAAGTTAATGGTAATATATGACTTATTACACATTCGTTATAGTACCTTCGCTTGTTTACCAGAAATTTAATTAATTAAAAAGTTGCAAACTAAATGAGTGTATTTATAAATGTATATAGAGACTTTTTTAGGTTTTATAGACACACTATAATTTGATTCGTTAGTGCTTATTAAGGTCTATTTTAAAATAATCTATTTTAATTCCAAGATTATGAAAAGTAAGGTTGGCTTTTTAGACGTTGGAATAAAACTATTTGGTTACAAAATCATTTTAATACATTAAATTTAAAACTACACTGTTAAAAATAAGCAGAAAACTATAAAATGTAATGGTATATAAAATTAAAAGTGATTAGACGTAACGATATATGGTATATATCCTATTACCATTCGACAGATGAGCTGTTGCTCGCAGGGTTAAGATTTTATACAGTTGAGCTGATGTCCGCAATATCTTAATGATTGCTTTACCTTCATAAAATTATTGCACTGTGTGCAAAACTTTACGATTGTAGCAATTAAAGATTATTTGGAAGAAATGAATTTAGTCGAATATTCATGTAATATAAACTAGGATTAATTATGCGCTTGTATAAGTTTACATGAACAAAACTTCATAAGAAGATGCTCAGATGCGCATGTGCCAATGTGCAGCACTGGTGTTATATCGCTTCTAATTATTTTATCCAAATTTACTAATTTAAAGCTTTAATTTTAATAATTAGTTAAGTGAATTTTAATTATCTAACGTGGCTGTGATTGGACTTGCAATCCAATTTAAATGTGTTGGACATTCAAGTGAGTAAGGCACACAGTAATATTAGACTTTTCGTTCATAACCTAACTTTGACTAACTAACAAACACGATTCAAGAGTTAGTAACAGGTGCCTTTTCACTCAGACTTCGTCGGTGCGACCTATGTACTAGTGACTGTGGCTTATCACTAAGTCAGGACTAGCTCACTGATAGCGTTCAGGCCTAATAATCCGAGGGACAGCAGATCGATTCCCACCAGGGATGCTATCTTTTTGTACCCCCAATGATTAAATTATTTTACTATTGATTAAATTATTATTTTTATTTGTGTCTTTTATTTATTTATTTATTTGTTTGTTTAACTGTTTATTGTGGTTTTAAATTATTTAAATATTTTAACTTATACCCATATTTATTTTAATTATATGTCAATAAATTAGTGCCTATACTCATATTTATTACAAAAAATGTCTCTGACTCTTGAGCAAACAAAAAATGGAAAACCTCTTATCCTCCACCACAACTACAAGTATAGAGAGAGCAATTGCTTGAAGAACGGGGAAAGAGCCTGGCGCTGTTTGGGGCGGAACTGTGGAGCGACGTTCAAGACCAACGCCGAGGCGACGAGACTTGTGTCGTGCAGCGGCAAACATCAAGGGCCCATCCAGTCACCATGAGGACTCTGTCCTTGTCGCCTGCACCTACCCCGCCTGCCGCATCTCCCGCGACGCTCGCTTGCACTTCGACGCCTGTGGCCTCGTCGGCACAGTCTACCGCGACGCCCGCGCTATCGAGCAATGCTGAACTCCCCGCGTCACCCGCGACGTCCACCGGCGCCTCGATCCCGGTTGTCTGTCTTGACTCTGCCTCTGCCGCGGAAGTAGCCGACCTGGTTGCCGAAAACAAAGTTGTCCAAGACCGTCTACTGCAGCTCGAAGAACAGTTTAAGCACGTTCTGGACCACTCTATTGAGTCGGATACACGACTAATACAGTACACCAACCAGGTTTTCGTGGCATCCACGCCGCGGGTTGATTCACCTGTAAGTGTCTCCGCGACTGACTGCGGCGTGCAGTGTGACCTGCCGATCAACTGCGGGGACCAGCGGTGTGCCGAGACCTGAGATCTTGTGACCAGCCTCAGGACCACCATTGAAGTCTTAGAAGCGGAGCTGAAGTGCCTCAGGGGGAAGGAAGAATGTGGATGTATGGGAGAGCAGCCACCGGACTGGACAGTGAAACATAATAAAAGGAGGTCATGAGTAATCAAACAAGCCAACCGACCTTCTACTGTCCCAAAGCTGGTGACCTGTTCTTTGGCAACCTCTGAGAGGCTGAGCTCGCCCTGCAGTGAGCGGAGGAAAAAGAAGAAAAAGAGGAATGGGAAAAAGAGGAAGACGAGGCCTACAGACGAATACACCAGAGCTGAAGTGCCTTATTCCTCAGTTTTAATTGAGGGAGACAGCCACACCCGCGACTTGGCAAAACATGTGCGGCGGAGGATTACCCGGGGGATGAAAGTGGAGGGTGTCTGCAAGCCTGGAGCCGGGTTGCTGGATGCGACGTCTCAAGTCTCGCCCCCACTCAGTAGCTGCTGCGTCATCGTAGCTGGGACCAATGATGTCGCCTCCGGTCAGCAGCGCAACATTTATCGGCATCTTGAGTACATCATCAGGACAAAGCTGAAAACCTCCACTGTTGTTGTCTCCATCCTGCCTCACAGACACGACTTGCCAACCAACCACCAGATAAATGAAGAAATAGTGTTGGTAAACCATTACATCGAAGAATTATGTGCCAGGTATCGTGGGGCAGGGGTTCTGGACTTTAACCGGATCGGCAGAAGTGCGTTCACGCGTCACGGGATACACCTGAGACCGGACAGCAAGCATCTGCTGGCGGAGCTCCTGGTTGAGTGTCTGCAGGGAGCGTACCGATTCATCCGTGTAGCGCCCTCGCCGCCTCCTGCCTCCCGCGCCGAGCCGTCACCAACACAGCCCGCGGAGTCTCCTTCTGCGCCTTCGCTCTCCGCCTTGGGACGGCCGGCCGCTGCTGGGCCTCACATGCTGCCCCTATGAGTCATTTGCGGAGGCGGTTAAAATCGGCTCAGCGGTGCGACAATCCGGTCCTTCTTCCTTGGGAAAAAAAACTGCCCAGTTCTGGACTCTGTGAATCCAACATAGCTGTATCGGGACTGGGGAGTGACAAATTTAAAAAAAACCAAAAAACAATTCAAAACAAATTCACAAAATTCTAAATTCAATTATATCATTTTCCGTCGTGCACCAGAACGCGCAGTCTGCCACTAATAAAATTGACGAGCTTGTTCTCATGGCAGAAGAGCTGCATCCAGACCTATTTGTTGTTACTGAGCATGGCTTCACGGCAGATACTGTGGCAATGTTCAGTATCATCAATTACGAATTGGCTAGCAATTTTCATCGAATGCAATTTAAAGGGGGTGGCGTGGCAATTTTTGTCAAATCCCAATTGACTTTCCAGCCATTCAATGTTGATTACAGCTGTGATCTAAACTTTGAAGTGGCTGGAATAAAACTCGGACTAAATTCCCTGGGAAACAATAGTAGTTGGCTTGTACAGATCCCCAAACGGGTGTAGTACATTTTTTGAAAAATTCGAGACCCTCCTAAATTTTTTCTTTTTTAAATTATTGAAATTTATTATTGTATGTGACTTCAATATTAACGTTTTAGACCACGCCAGCCCTCTGACCCAGCGGCTCCGCGATATTCTCACTTCTTTCGGCTTAATCTGGTCAGTGAACTCACCAACACGGGTGACCGCCGTGTCGAGTACAGCCATCGACAACGTCATCACAAATATTCCGGATGTCTCGGTCTCTGTGCTGGATGCGGCCATCTCCGACCACTTCGCCCAAGAAGCTGTCATAAATAATTCCAAAGCAAAGTTCAAACCCCATTCTTTAAATATTAAACGAGATTTAAAGCCATCAAACGTACAACTTTTTAATAAATCTCTCGGGAAGGAATCGTGGTCCTTTCTTAGATCCACTCCAGCGAGTGGACGATGCCTTTAATGCGTTTTTTGACACTGTAATTTTTCACTTAAATGTCACTTGCCCATTTCAAATGTTCAATGAGCGTTCTCATGGGAAGAGGAATACTTGGGTTACTCAAGATATCCTAAAATTAAGAGAAAGGCTCCGGTATTATCATTCAATATACGTCAAGTCTGAAAACGAAGAATTTAAAACCTTTTTCCGCAACTTCAAAAAAAATTATCGGAACGAAATCAAAAAATTCTAAGACTCGTCATTTTGAAGAAAAATTAATACAATCGGACAATTTTGCAAAAAGTGCATGGGAAATTATTAAAATCAACAAAAACTCTAAACATTTTTCTAAATTTTCAACTACAACACTACTTAAAATTCAAAACAAAATAATTGAAGATCCTTTCAAAGTGTCAAGTGAATTCAACAAATTCTTCTCAACAGTGGCCGAACCAGACAGCTCATTTAACCCGGACAGCCATCGCGAGGAGCAACTGGTGAGACCGGTCTCGTCCATGGCTCTCTTCCCCGTGAGTGAGGCGGAGGTGGCTCGTATCGTGCAGGAGCTGAAACCTAAAAAATCCTGTGACATCAATGGTATGTCTGTGTGGTTACTCAAAAGGTGCGTCAAGCATCTTTTGACACCACTCACAAAATTGATTAATCTGTCGTTCGCTCGAGGCGTCTTCCCATCGGCATTGAAGATTGCCAAAGTCACTCCAATTTTCAAAAAAGAAGATCCTTGCATCTCAAGCAATTATCGTCCAATTTCAATCCAACCAGTGTTCAGCAAAATTTTTGAAGAAGCTTTCCTCAATCAATTTTAAAAATTTCTTGACCGTTACGACGTTCTCTGTCCCGAACAGTTTGGGTTCAGAAAAAACAAGTCGAAAATCGATGCCGTAACGGATCTCATTCATCATGTTGTCGATGGACTGGAGAGGCAAGAACATGTGATTAGCATATTTCTAGACCTCTCCAAAGCCTTTGACTGCGTGTATCATGCGAAACTGATGCACCAGTTGTGGACAAGTGGTATTCGGGGTCTGCCGCATAAGTGGCTCTCGTCTTATCTGGAAGATAGGGGGCAGTGCGTGCAGATTGGGAGTGCTCTATCAGAGAAGGTAAAAATGCCTTATAGTGTCCCCAAGGGATCAATACTGGGGCCAGTCCTTTTCCTGATATATGTCAACAGGTTGAACTCATCAATCCAGTATGGAAAAGTGATTCAATATGCTGACGACACGACTCTCTGCATCAGATCAAAATCAAAACATCTTGAAATAAAGTCTTTAATCGAACTTAATTCATGTATTGAGTATTTTTACAGAATCAATTTGAAAACAAACAGTTTAAAATCAAACGTCATGAACTTCTGTCTTCGGCAGCATGACGACCAAGAGCTTCGGCCCGCGGTGATGGTGGATGACGTTCTTCTGGATGAAGCTAAATCCACCAAGTTCCTTGGAATGTACCTAGACAGAGGGCTGACATGGAACACCCACGTTGAGAGCGTTTGCTCTAAGGTAGCCTCGGGCGTTTATGTCCTGCGCAACCTTGCAAATTGTTGTTCCTTGGATGTTTTAAAACTGGCCTACTTTGGTCTTTTACACCCATACCTGTTTTACGGCTCGATATTGTGGAGCAGTAGCTCCAAAAACATGTTTCAAAGAGTTTTTAGATCTCAAAAGAAAGCCGTTAGAATTTTGTTAAAGTTAAACCCCAGAGAGTCGTGCAAAGACGCCTTCAGGAGTCTTGGATTACTGACTTTATCCTGTCTCTTTATTTTAGAGGTTATCCTGTACTGTCGACTCAAATGTGAGTTGGAACGGGACAGGGATGTCCACCAGTACGGGACTAGAGGCAGGGACAACTTCCGACTCGATCAGCACAGAACGACGGCTTATGGACGCTTACCGTCCCAAGTTGGTGTCAGGCTAATCAACAGGCTCCCTGAGGGTATTAAAAATTTAAAATATCCCAATCAATTTAAAGCTCGACTAAAGCACTTCCTGGTGTCAAAGGCATTTTACTCTGTTGATGAGTTTATAATGGGCCACTGGGATGAAAACATTAGAAATTAATGAAGTTATTCAAGATTATTAACACATAACCCGGTTCTGATATAGATAAATGAAGACCGAATAATATTTTTACGACATGCTGTGTGCTTTATGACATACTCTGTTCCATTTTATGACGCATGCAACGCAATTGTAAATATTGTTAATGCAATAAAGAGTATTATTATTATTATAAGAATTTACAAGAACTAGTTGTTGTAGCAGTACACAATTTTAATTAAATAGAGCCATGCTAATTGTTAATGTATTACTTGCAACGTGGTCCATGAGAATTTTGAAAATAATTAATGCAATAAAACTCCACTTACGATGGTCTAGACTTACCATTCAACTTGCAATGTATAAACACATAACCTGAGTACACGTGAAATCGATAAATGGTGTTTTGTATGTTGCAAATTCGTAGGGAAATTAAAAAGTTTTCTGTATTAGAAATTACTTGAGTCATGTCATACCATATTCGTGAATTATACGGAGGTTTTGATTCGTAAATTAACAACAGGGTAAAAGAAATATCGAACACTGTAAATTCTATACCACACACCTTAACATAATACAGACAACAAATCTTTAGAAGTATGTTTTATTCCACGTTTTTCTGCACAGAATATACGTATTAATAATCAGATAATAAGAGTTGATAAAAAGTTGTTGTATGTTAGTCGGATGAATTTTTGTAAAACACGAGACCTAAATATATTTATATTGATATAGAAATAAAAATAATGTAACAGATGAAACATATCTAACATTAATGTGTATTAAAATTATAGATTTCTATAGAAACTACAAGAAAGAGTTTTGAGATTTCTTTAAAACTTTGTTATACAGTTCTTATTTCTTGTTCTAAAGTAGTTCAACTCCCATTAATTAAGAGAACCATCACCAGAAACAGGATGCGGTGTCTAGGATGAGTTACAAGGATGAGTTATTTACTTTTATCATTTATAAATCACTAGCTGATTCCCGCGGCCTCGCACGCTTTTGGTAAGCTTTGCCCGTGTATGTGCACTTCTGGTTCAAATTAATTATATTTCCAACGATGATGTAGAGTTTATATTGTTGCCACGATCAAGAAAATCTGTCAAAAGTGTATGTTTATAGCCATTGTCTACGTACATGTACTTTATTATAAAAGTGGTCTAACACTAAAGCTATAAGTTCAAGCAGAAATGTAGTTGAAGACAAATATAAATCAAAGCTTTGCGTCTTCAAATATTTTTTCGCTATTCAATATACTTAACTGTCTCGTAATCGCAGTTTATAGTGTACAGGAGCTTTAAAAATGTAACTTTTGCAATGCCGGCTGCTGGCGAGATACATCTATAGGCATAGCATATAAACCTTCTCCGTCGAAAAATAAATATACATACAAATTTTCATAATGATAGGTCAAATAGTTTGCGATTCTATAAAGGACATACATACAAACAGCCACCTCTCTAAAAGTATGCCTATGTTACTTCCAGGAACGTGTAGAATCACTGTACAAAATTTCACGATGTTTCCTGCATTGGTTCCAGAGTTATAACGGAACATACAAACAAACATTCGCATTTATATATATATATATATATATATATATATATATAGATAATATCCACTCTCACTATCTCTCGTTACACGAAGCAGTTTATATCATGTTTGTAGCGAGTATAATTCACAGCAGAAACACTGGAACAGTTCATATGTAAAGATAACGGGATAAAAAAGTACACATATCATCATTTAATATATATAATTACATTTTAAATTATTTTAGATTCCTTTCTTTTTTCTGTGCTATAGTTATACTAATTAACAAATTCCCTTTGTTAGTTTTGTGTAGAAGCCGCTAAACTTTGGTTTTAGGCTATTTTTATCATTCTGTACAGTTCGAGGACATTAGCTGTGCGCGTGTCCTTGAGTGTGTGGTGATAGGCGGGAGGGGTGGCGGGGTACCATTATGCGCTGCGTCCCGAAAACATTTCCTATGACTCATGGGCAAAACCCTCCTTTCAGGAATCGTATTGGCCCAAATAACTCATCACACTCGCTAAAATCAGTCTGTTTTGTGACAGTGCTGAGTGTGGTGGTAGCTTGTGCTTCGCTTTTACCCATAATGTCTGTTGAGTTAAAGTCGAAAGTCAAAGGCAGAACTATTCATAGTCAGGCTCGCGAAATTGTGAGTAATGTTTATACATTTATGAAGGAAGAGGCAGACCATCAAGCTGTTAAAATTCCGTTGTCAAAGGCTCGACAAAGAACTGCTGCGGCAACTGGGGTGTCAAAGCGAGTTATGACTAAAATAAACAGTGAACTTAAAAAGTTTAAGGTTAGTAACCTGTGTGAGGCAAGTTATACTACGCCAAACACAAACCTTAAACGACGTAGAACAGTTACTCATTTAGATGATTTCGATAAATGTGTAGTGAGAAGACTAGTGTACAATTTCCATATTGAAGAACATCGAATACCGACTGCAAAACTATTAAGGGAGGCGCTAAGGGACAAAATAAATTTCCAGGGTTGTGAGAAAAGTTTGAGGTGGTTATTAAAGGACCTGGGATTTACTTGGAGAAGGACGGGAAACAATAGGAGCCAGAAATCCGAGAGAAAAGAATAACATATTTGAGAGCGTTAAAAAATTACAGGAAGCAAGGACGACCAATAATTTATCTAGACGAATCTTATATACTATCGTCTCACGTTTCTAAACAAACTTGGTCGGATGGCTCAAATGAAGGGTTACACGTGCCGATTTCCAAGGGCGAGAGACTAATAATTATCCATGCGGGTGGAGAGAAAGGGTTTGTGCCCAATGCTTTTACTTGTTGGAAAGCAAGCAACCATAGTGGAGACTATCACGACAACGTGAATGGGGACATATTTATAAAGTGGATAAAGGAAAAAGTGTTACCGAATTTGGAACCGAATTCAGTACTGGTAGTCGATAACACGCCCTACCATAACATACAAATTGATAAAGCTCCTACTTCTAAAAGTAGGAAGCAAGATATGAAGGTGTGGCTTTCGAAAAACGGAATACCATTCTGCGACGATATGCTTTTACCTGAACTCTACAAACTTGTTCAGCTATATAAACCAAGGCATGTCCGGTACGCCTTGGACGAAACTGTTCAACTAGAGGGTCACGATATCTTAAGACTTACGCCCTACCACCCAGACCTCAATCCTATTGAGTTAATTTGGGCCGAAGTCAAAAGTTATGTGGCTATGAGAAATACATCTTTCACTATGTCTCAAGGTAAAGCTCTATGTGAAGACAAGATTTCAAGTATGGGCGCAGAAGAGTGGTCAGTAAAGTGCCAGCACGTAGAAAAAATCGAAAGTGACTATGCAGCCGCAGAACCCCAAATTGATAATATTATTGAATCCCTTATTATATCAGTTGGTCGGATACAGACAGCAGTGACAGTGACCCAGAAGAGGAGGACAATTTGAGTGGGATTGAAGAACTCCAATAAAAAAACAATCATTGTAAGTAAAATTTGTTATTAGAAAATTATATTCTAGCATTTTAATTAACTAAATATTATTAAAGTGATTGTAAATTAAATTAATAAGAGAATACCAAATAATATCAATAATAGGAATTATCCTTATTTTCAGTTTTTTATAGTGTTGTTTAACGTGTTTTTGAAAATAGCGTTTTTGTCAATACTTATCTGCAAATCGAAATCGTGAGTTTAAAGTCGTTAAAGAGATTGTTGCGCCTTCATCTCAGCGCCAAGCACGTAAACGCAACCCGCCACACAGATAGCGTTTGTTTGTTGAAAGGGTAGTATCAGGGCTGCACGAGCACAGCTAAATTCCTCCAACTGTACCCTAAGCGTACAGGGGAATACAGTTTATATATATATATATATATATTTTTTTTAAGGAATTGAATCTTATATGCACTTTTATCTACTATCATGTACACCATAAGCTAAGACAGAAATCAAATTTAAGTTATATTTTAAACACATATTTATCTTTTTAGTTAGTATAAACAATCACATAACAAGAAAAATCGGTTTAATGTCAGTACTAGTGATGGAGTAAAGAAGCAATGCTGCTAAGAGAAAATTGAGGTAAACACGTGAAAAGTACGTACAAAAACTGTTTAATATCTCTGGAAACATCAAAGTATAGGTAATTCATTGACTGGTTTTTTAGATAATTTTACATATTTTTGTTCAGTATCCATTCACCGCGTAGCATGTAAGAGAAACAGCTAAAATAAGATGCGATGGCCGGTACCAGGACAAGGCCTTACATGGATGAGTTACTTTTATAATTTAGAGATCTAAGTTGATCTTCATAGTATCTCTCGTTACCCAAAGCAAATTACATCCTAGTTTTAGCAAATATTAATTACACCACAAAACAGGAAAAGTTCAAATTTAACGATAG
>NW_025780568.1:0-18430 GCF_021130785.1 Homalodisca vitripennis | reverse complement strand
TTTAATTGAAAAATTTCAAGAAACTGTGAAAAAATAGTAAAGGATATCTCTCTTTAGAATGCGAATACGAACGAACTTTAGTGAACGGGAAACACAAACTTGTTCCAATGTACTTTTACTATAAAAAGCAGACGAGATCTTTGATGTAAATGACTTTATTTCTAAACAATTTATAAATAAACACATCGAGAACAGACAAATATCCAAATTGTGCTGATTTGTGGTCAAGTTTTGGTCCACAAAAAAATCACCACTTTCTCAACAATTTTAGTTTACAAATTTTTTGCTCTTTAAATATGGAGCGGAAAAAGATAGAGTGGTGCCCATACTGCAAAAAAGACATTATTTTGAGGCATCACTATACTCGTCATTACAATTCGTAAAAATCATATATGAAGAACACAAGAAAATTTATCGAAAAAGGAACTAAATTATTTGAGGACTTTTGGGCTAAAGAGAATCAAAAAATCGATGGTCACGAAAAGATGTACAATATAGAAAAATTGCGTGAACTAAAGAAAAATTTTTAAGGAAATTAAAAAAGATCTCAATCTATTTTAATGGATGAAAAAATTCAATCAATATGCTGAAAAATTGGCTATTACGAAACTAACGACAAAACTAAGTCCAGAAATGATCCAAGAAATTGATAAAACGATTAATGAGATAACCTGAAAATATCATGTGAATGTAGAAGTTTTATCCTCAATACACGGTCTATTTTTAAGCAATACATTTTAACAAATTGTGAACGACAATTTCATGTCAAATTTACGAAATATCTTTTCTATTTTTGCGTGCCCAAGAAAGATTAAAAGTTTTAATTCGAATAAAATTTCAAGAAACTGTTGAAAAAATCATGTAAAGGATATCCTCTCTTTATGAATGCTAATAGAACGAACGAACTTTAGTGAAACGGTGTAAAACACAAACTTGTCCAATGTACTTTACTAATAAAAGCAGATACGAGATC
Organism: Homalodisca vitripennis; assembly: GCF_021130785.1. Classification (NCBI taxonomy): domain Eukaryota; kingdom Metazoa; phylum Arthropoda; class Insecta; order Hemiptera; family Cicadellidae; genus Homalodisca; species Homalodisca vitripennis. The sequence goes on along the minus strand of NW_025780568.1, from coordinate 17,457 downwards.
TTCTTGTGATGTAAAACGACTTTCTATTTCCTAAAACAATTTAATAAATTAAACACATCGTGAGAACAGACAAAATCATCCAAATCGATGTTCCTGGGATGGAAAACATTAAATACGCATGTAAACAACTGATTTTGAGCCTTAATAAACACGAATTTATGAACGCCTAGGATCATATATATCGATTTACCAATCACAAGAAGATCAAGGTAAAGAAAGCTTGTTGTAAATATCAAAAATGAAGATGTACTATTGCTTTATTTACTCTAATCCCGATGTGCAAATTGAAAAAATCATCAAATTTCATCCTGAACTGTGATAAAACAATATGAAAAATTTGTAAATGACGAGATATTTTCTGGGTTCGACTATCCCTATGTCTTTAAAAGATATACGAATTATTTGAGAAACGAAGCCAGTAAAGCAAAGTAACATTAAATTATCCGAAAATGTCTGTAAATGTCTATAGTTTTGATGAAAAAAAAACTCAATATTAGTTTCCGTTTGGCCAAATTTCATGAAGTTTATGACGCCAAATTAGAAATCAGATTTTATTGTATGTAAAACGAAGATGAAAAAATCTCAATTATGTTTTGATAACAGATTTACAACAGCAAACTTGTATTTTCTCAGTTTATCTAAAGTGTAAAAATAAAAAATTTTCTTATGCAGAAGATGTTTAAAAAGCCATTTCTACAAATCTGGAGATTATTTTTAAAACAGATCATTTAGAAATTTGCAAGCAACATGAAGTTTGTAAGCGCCCCCCAATTATGCCGTTTCCCAGTTCAAACAACAACATTTACTAATTATCAAAAGAAATTTTCTCCTCAATCCTTACGTTTATTTATATGGAGTTTGAAAGCATAATAGAGAAGATTTCCCACATGCATAAAACATTCCACAAAGTCAACTCAACTACAACCAAGATTCAGAAGCACATTCCTTATGGTTTTAACTCTATTAATTTAGTGTCAACATGTGACCAATGTCGTATGTACAGCCAAGCCGAATATGTATATCGTGAGCAAAAAAATGAAGAAGATTTGCCAAAAATGTATTCCTGCAAAATTGTTTTGAAAGAACTCAATAAAATATCAAAAATACATAGCTCCGCTACAAAAATATAATTCCTAAGACACAAAAAAAACCTATGAATATTGGTACTGAACGAAGAAGAAATTTCTGTATCAAAATTCAAATCTTTGTGCCACATTTGTGAAGAAATATCTGTATCAAGACACTGAAAAACCTTTAGGGTTTTTAATTAAACCAGATAATTGGAGAGAGTTTCTGCTTATGATTCATTCAAAAAATGGCAAGAAGATACACTGTCCATTTGACTGGAAAATTTTCGAGGTGCAGCTCATACAGAATTTAGTACTCTGAATTTGAAATTGTTCCTGCCAGAATATTCCCGTTTTTCATAGTACACAATAATGTTCTAATTAACGAATACGCATATTAGTACATAAAAGAATTGGCAAAACAATAACGTTAATTGTTGATTTGATTGCAAAACTGGACCGATGAACCGATATTATAAATTACTCTGTAAATTCTGGATACGGGTATGAATTTGATGGTTGACAAACCTAGAAAGATTCATAAAATTCTCTTAATTCGTAGACACGTTTAGATTCAGATGTGCGTCATCTATCGAAAAATAAGTCGAAAAATTTTAAAGAATAAAGAAAGACCTTCAAACAATACAAATCATGTTTAGACAGGATGGAAGAATATTGAATGAAATTATAGAAAGACAGCCAAATGACAAAGAAAGAGATTTTTAAAATATTTGTCAGGAAAAGGAATATTTCCCTATGAATTTAAATTCGATAGTATTGAAAAACTTGATTACAAAGAAGATAGCTGAAAATTCAAGATTTCTATTCACTCTTGAACAGATGAGAGCATATCTGAGAAAGATTATCAAGCACTTACTATAAATTGTTTGGAACAAATTAAGAAGAAGAAAAATCTGGGAAATTATTCTGATTTGTACAACATTCAAGATTGTTTTATGCTGCTCGCTGTGATATCTTTTGAAAATTTTTAGGAATATTTGATTTGAATTGCTATAAACCATTGATCCGGCTACATTATCTAAACAGCTCCACCAGTCCTTGTTTGCTTGGGAACGCAATGTTAAAATTAACGACCAAATTGAGCCTTCAGCTAATTAACGATTATAACAATGTATTTAATGATTGAAAAAGGGTATTCGCGGAGGCATTTCTCTCAATGTATTAAACGATATGATTAAATGCAAATAACAAATAATTTTGAAAGATTTTCGATAAGACAAAACCAGAAAAGGCTATCTGTTTGTGTACGTACGATTGCAAACAACCTTTAGTGGGTATGGGGCTTATGCAAAAACTGCCGTTTAGTGATATCAAGTGGATGGATCCAAAAACTTACAGCAACTGTAAGAATTGGAAAGAAACAATTTTAAGAACTTACACTTACTGGCGACGAAGATTATGGCTATATTCTTCGAAGTCGATCTTGGAGATATCCAATCATCAATATTTAACACGAACATCACAAGGATTTACTCTCTTGCTTCCCAGAACATTTTAAAAACAAACTTTGCACAAACTCTACCTGGATATAAAACAGAATTACGTTTGTTTCATTCGAGAAAATTTGAGAAGTTTTATTTTGGAACAAGGTGTATGATTTTGTAAACATGTTGAATAGTTAGTTTATTGCATTCGAACAGAAGCCTTGTGTATAGAAAGAATACATTGGAATTTTAACTATCAAACATGAGAAACCAAAGCTACAAGCGATCTTATTTGAAAAGGACTTTGTATAAGCTGATGAACAACAAACTCTGTTTTTTTAGGAAAAAGTAATGGAAAATGGTGCGAAATAGATGTGAATAATTAAGACCTAGGAAATGAAGAATTTTCAATGAAACAAGCTAAGAAACAAATTTCAAATTAGCTTTAAAATACAACATCTTTAGAACGACCAACCTGATATAGCGAGTCCACATGTAACAAACCAAAAGGTTAAATTTAACAAAACCGATTTACAATAGGATTTCAGTTCTCGACCTCTTCAAAATTGCTAATGTACTGAGTTTTATATAACAACATAATTAAAAGAGAAGTTTGATCCAGAATTGAATCTGTGTTACATTGGAATACAGACAGTTTATTTTCTAGAAATTGAACACGAGATTCCAGTTTAAAATTATTTAAAAAGAAAATATAGATGACTTATGATACAAGTGATTATCCAAAAGATCATGAATGTGTTTCACTTCTAAAAATAAGAAGGTAATAGAGGAAATTCAAAAGATGAGATTTACAATAGCGAAGTTTATAGCAAGAATTTTGTGGTTTAAAGGTCTAAGAATGTACTCGTACAAATATCTAGATAAAAAACCCAGTTAAGGTGTCAAGAGGAATTAAGAGAACGTTGTAAATAATAACAATAAATATCGAAAACTTGAAGAGATGTTTTGTTTCGAAGATAAAAGAAGAATTTAGGGAGATTGACAGTACATCAAAAGTTAATAAACATTGAGTGTTTGTACACTGTTACCCATAAACAAAGCTTGAACTGAACGCTAAATGATGCTAAGGAGCAATTGTCCTACGAAAATAAGATCGGATACAGATACCCGTATGGCACAATAAAAACTGAAGCATAAATCTGATATATATAGTATGAGTTAAATTAAACTTTGGAAACTTTGACATTGTAAATGGAAGATGATTTGATTCACTGCCACAAATGCAAGAAAAAAAAACGAAAAATATAGATTCTAAAAAAAATGCGTTTTCTCAAACTCAAAAATGGATTGTAATATTGAATTGTCTTGTGCAAAAACTGTTCAAAATGTATAAGACAAACAAGAGTACAGGTTTATAAAAGGAAGTCCAAAATCCAAAACCTGTTTAAGCAAGGAATGTGAAGACTCAAATGATGATGATAGAGATTGACTGGGCAGCTCTGAGATAATTCATGCACCAGTACGAAAAACAGTTTAAAAAAGAGAAAAATTATAACAAATTAGGTAATTGGACGATTTAATGGGCAGTCAGATTATAGTTTATAAATGGTCTAACTATTCAGATCAACAAATGATGGGGATGGATTTTAAGTATAATGTTAAATGTATTATTGGATTACTTTTCTCAAAATATGCTTGGTCAAGAGCTAATCAAAAGAAAAAAACGGGCAAGGATATTTCAAAAGCTTTCGAAGATATAGTATAAACGGATTGGCCAAATAAGGATCAAATCAACCCAAACCCTCCTAACCTACCTTTCATACTTCAGAATAAGGGTTTTAGGAGTTTAAAAATAAAGGAAATTTAAACCGATGATTTTTGGAGGAAATAACAACATTAAGATTTGATCATACTGAAAACGAAGTAGAAATCACTAGTATTGTAGAGAGATAATAACAGAACTCAAACATTGAAAGAATGAAGGAGTTTTTCTATTTTTTGAGATTAATAAAAACTTTAAATGGATCCGATATTCTTCAAAAAAAATCGTAAACAATTAATACCGATACAGTTCACAGCAGCAATCAGAAATGGAAACCGAAAGACGATAGATAAGGGTGCAGAAAAGGAGTTAAATTAAGAGGACGCCGGTTTTTTCAAGTTTATGTTCCACCTGAAATTCACACGAAAACTAAATTTAAAGTCAATGATCATGTAAGAATTGTTAGTAAAAAAACAAACATTTTCGAACAAATATAAGAACAATTGGTCAAGAGAAATCTTTGTGATTTATCAAATTAATAACACAGATCCTGTAACTTATAGTATAAAAGATTTAAATAATGAAGAAATAACCGGAAAGTTTTATGAATATGAATTGAGAAAGTCAAAGATTTTTTTCTATATAAATGGAGGCCCAAAAGAAATGTTCAATGTGCAAAGAATTAAAAGGTTTTGAAGAATTTTATAAAGATAAGAGTAGAAAAGATGGAATTATTTATAATTGTAAAGATTGTTATAGGAAGTATCATAAAGAGCTGTATGATAAAATAGAAAAATTAACTTTGGAAGAGAAAGAATGTCTTAAATGTAAAGAAACTAAAAAAATTTCAGAGTTTAATAGTGATCACTATAGTAAGAGATAAGAAAGACTCATATTGTAAAGATTGTGTAAAGAAGAATCACCATAGATTATATTAAGAAGATAACTCAATGTGAATGTGGAAGAACTATAAAATGGTTAAATAATTATCAAAAACATTTAACAAACAAAATATCATAATTCAAGAGTTTAACATTTTCATCGTGTAATAATTTTTTCTATATAAATGGAGTCTCAAAAGAAATGTACAAAGTGTCAAGAAGAGAATAGAAAAGACTGTTATTGTAAGGAATTATACGATAAAATGAACAAAATTAACTTTAGAAGAGAAAAAGTGTTACTTTTGTAAAGAAATTAAAAATATTTCTGAATTTAATAACTGGCAGTATAGTAAAGATAGAAAAGATGCTTTTTGCAAAGATTGTGCTAAAAAAATTTTCAGCGAAAGTTATAAAAACGAAATGCCTTGTGAATATGAAAAAAAAAATTCTACGATGGTTACCTAGTTATGCTAAACATTTACAAACAAAATATCATAAATCGAGAGTTTTTAGTAAAATTTAGAAACATTTTCATCGTGTAATTTAGATATTCTATAAATCAGTCGAGATTCTGCCATATTTGTAGTAAAATGATTTCCGTTGTATAAAATATTCAAAGATTCTTTCATTTGGTTGTAGAGATTTATACTATTTGGATTCTCCATGTCTTAATAAAATTTCACCATTTCTGGGTAATCAATTTCAAGTTCTTTCAATCTTTTCGGTATTTCTCTCTTTTGAGCTCTGATAACGTAATAAGGATATTCCCACGTGTGATTCTTCTTAATTAATACAAAAACATGGTGTTTTTTCTTATCAAAATTTTTACAAACAAGTTCTGGTTTCATTAAGTCAATTTTTACACTTTGTTTTGCGATTATTTCCGTTTTTATTTCATCTTTAATTTGCAAGTTGTTTAACTTCGTCCTCTAAATATTTAATCTTGTTTTCAAGTTTGTACTGACCAAATTTACGAATACTTGGCAAAACTTCTTTTGTAACCCAATTTTTGAAGATTTTTGCCTCTTTTTTATGTGATCTCAAAATTAAAGAATAAAGTCCTGATTCATTAATGAAAATAGTATCTTTGTGAATATTTGCGAGGTGGGCCCTCGAGGGCTACCTTATCTTTTAGATAAAAGTATTGAGATTTGTCACCTTCATCGACATTATTTCTAATCGCTTTTTTCTGTATTGTTATATTCCAATATTTCTGCAACATCTTTAGCCTTAAACCAAAATTCATTATTTTCGTCAACAAATTGTTAAAATTTCTTTATTATTGAATTTTAGTTGATTATTTCTTAGATCTATGACTGACTCCATTTAGATAGAAAAAATTTAACAAGCAATTTTTATTTTGAGAGACCTGGTTCATTAATAAAAAACAGTACAGGGATGAAGATTGTTAAGGGGCCATTCGAATAGACCCTTGTTTTTTTAAGTAAAAATATTGAAATTTTGTCACATCATCATCAACGTTTAATATGATTGCTTGTCTAGTGTTTTCATATTCTAATATTTCTGCAACATCTTTCGCTTTATAAACCAGATCACATTGTTTTCGTCTACAATAGTTAAGATATTGTGTTATCGAATGTAAGTTGGTTATTGAGCAGATCCACAACTGACTCCATTTAGAAAGAAAAAATTTAACAAGCAATTATTTGAGTGTAAAGTCCCAGATTCATTAAATAAAAATTGAACTAGGATGTAAATGTTTGTAAGAGTCGCGATTCGATACCCTTGTCAGAACGTATGTTTTTGAATATTTTCTCGGGGTCTATGGGATAGACTCCAGTGATTTATACATTTAAGGGCTATTTTTCTCGTCATTATCTGTCATTTTAATCTAATCGCCCTCTCATCAATCTTAAATAAAAATTGTTGTTTTACTCTCATTATTTAATAGATTTCCCTCAGAGTCTTGTGAATAGTATAGAAAAAACCGATTTTTTGAATTCTTTTAATATTTTTTTCTAATTGGAATATAATCGATTTCATTTGGTTTTTTCATTTTCACTGATTTTTGATCCATAAGCAACATTTGGGAAAAAAGTGTACAAAATTTCAGATTCTTTGTGAAGATGTTCGGTATGATTTTTCAAAACTAGGTTCAACGAGATTACAATGTACTTCAATTTACATCGAACGGTCTAAATTTTTGGCGTTTTATTTCCTAAATATACCTGATTTGGCTCAATAGTTTGTTTCTTGAAACAAACCCTAATAAATCTACAATAATTGCTGAAAAAACATTTATTCTTACTGGTGATTTTATTTGAATTTTATTAGAGAGATAATTTTTTTGCATTTCAAACTTGTTTTCCCGTCAAAGTTTAAAGATTTATCTGATTGTTTGAATGTTTTCAGATAATTTTTTAAGGGAATTTTTTATTTGATCGAAAGTATAATATCCTTTGTTTAAACCCATAATATTTTGTTACGGTTCTTTCTCACTAAATCCTATAACAATAAGGAGAACTTTCCACTAATATTTTATTACAAAATTATCAGAATAAAAACCGCTTAAACCGATAAAATAATTTGATTCTTCCTCTAAGTGTATAGGATGTTCCAAGTTTAAAAACTAATTTAGAGCTTTCTGAAGTCAACTTGAACAGCTATCATTTTCGCAAGCGTTGCTTCAAGATGAAAATCTTCTATTTAAATGATGGAGAAATTTTTTAAAGCAAAAAGATCAGATAAAACTTCAAACGTTTGAAGAAAATAAGAAAGATCAACCAATCAGATTGTTAATTGTTTTGGTTCAAGTGGATGTGGAAAAACAACTTTATTATTGAATTTTATCTACAATAGGTTGATTCCTTATTCCAATTTGTATGTTTTTAGTAAATCTTTAGAACAAGACGCCTATAAAAAAATTACAAGAAAGATTTGAAAATATTGAGAAAAACTTAAAACAAAAAAATATCACATTTTTATAATGCTTCTGAGGACATAGTTTCCGTTAAGCGAATGTAAACCCCATTTCGCTCTAATCGTTTTTGATGATTGTATTTTGGAAAATCAGGACGTTATTAAGGAATATTTCGTAATGTCTCGTCACAACAAAAACATATCTTGTATCTATCTTTCCCAATGCTTTTCAAAGGTTTGATAAACAAGTTATAAGAAATAACCTGAATTATGTTGTGTATTTTTTAAGCAAGATGATCACTATTCGAGAAAGATTTACAACAATTATGTGGGATCTGATATGAGTTTTAACCACTTTATTGAGTTATGTGATAAAATTTGGAAGGAAGACTACGGATTTTTAACTATTTAATCTAACTTTGAGAGCCTAAAAATGGCAAATATTTGAATAAATTTTCCAATATTAAAGTAGTGATAATCTAGTTGTTTTTTCATGTTTTTACGTTCAACGTTCAGTTGCCACGTATCCACGTTTCACGTGTTGTTTCACGTTTCATGTTTTCCACGTTCATTGTTTCACGTTCACGTTTTACGTTCATGTTATTCCACACGTTTTTACGTTCGTGTATTCACGTTTCGTGTTTCACGTTCCGTGTTTACGTTTCACGTGTTCATGTTTTTACGTTCGTGTTTTTCACGTTCGTGTTTTCACGTTCGTAGTTTCACGTTTCCACGTTCTAGTTTCACGTTCCACGTTCACGTTTTTACGTATCCGTGTTCACGTTTCCACGTTCCACGTTTACGTTTTCAAAATTTTCCTAAATAAATGCGCGAACGTAACTTCAGAAGAAGCAAAAAAACTTGATCAAATAGAAAAGAAATTAATCAAAGAATTTAAAGAACAGATTCGAATTGATGAAAAAGAACAAGAATTTATTCAAAAAAATTAATCAACCTGTAACATCTGCAATAAAAAATGTTTGAGGGCAAAATTGAAAATGTTTTAAGCGATAATCAAAATTTGATGAATTTGGTTCCAGTTGTACGACAATTTGCTGATATTTCGATACCAGGAATCTGAGTTTGAAATTGCCAAAATTACCATCTTCAACACCATTTAGACCTCGAATCATTGAAGACTCTACCATAGTTGAACCAATAAGTCCTGGAACAACGGATATAATAAATTGGTGAAATTGGTAAAAAATTTCTTCCTAGAGCAAAGGATGATAACTTTGGTTTGTATTGGGACAGAAAAAAAGAAAAGTTTTATGATTGGAAATTTGCCCGTGAATTTTGAGCATAATGATAATCATTATTAATGAAAAAAACATATGAAGGAACTCAAGGTTTATGGAGATTATTAACAGGCAACTGATGTTCCAAAAGACGGTTTATATTCTGAAGAAGACTTGAAAAAAGTATACTGAAATTTTATGGAAATCTGATTCAATTTTACAAAAATAATGATCCATCAACTAAGAAACCAAAGTCCAAGTAAAGGTTAAAAAAATATCTCAATTTGATTAAACCAATTTGGGAAAAAAGAATCGAAGGATCAGGTGTGAGAAAATACAGTGATAATAAGATTGAATACAGATATATCGACGATTTGACAAAACTCGATGGAATTATTAATTATATTTATGCTCAAGAAAAGGCTGGAAACAACAATTTTTTGAACGAAAAGAAAGCGATTAAAGATTTTATTTCGAACAAACTTGATGTAAATGATTGAAAAACCTGATGGAATTAAATATTTAAAAACGAGTTTTGCCGGCAATAAGTTCATCTATGATTGAGGGTAGTGGACTTTTGAATGATTTTATCAACAATTTACCTTTTGAATTACACGTACCAACTTATCAGTATCTGGGGCCCGGCACAAAACTCGAAAAAAAAAGACTAAAAAAGAGGAGATACTGGTATAAATAAATTAGATCAAGCTGCTATGGAACACGATATTTTTTATGCAAAACATAGAGACACAAATTCCAGACATATCGCAGATAAAGTTTTGCAAGATAAGGCAATGGATAGATTTTTAATCAAAAGATGCTAGTTTAGGTGAAAGATTTGTTGCGCTTCCAACAGCTGGAGCAATGTTTTTGAAGAGAAAACTAGGAATGGGAATCGAAGAGAACTTGAAATTTTAACTATATATAAATGGAGGTGAATGTAAATTTCAGCAAAAATCAGAAAGAAAAAATAAAAATCCGCTTTTTTAAGAAGAAAATACCCGTTAGTATTCAATTTAAAATAGATCAACTAAAAAAATGGCGAAGATAAGATATTTTTAACAAATAGACAATACAATAAACTCGGAAAAACATAAGAAAAACAATAAAGGAACCAGAATAGAATTTTCTTATAATCAGTTGAAAGAAACTTAAAAAATGGTGGACTTTTGAAAGATTTATTAGATTTTGGAGAAAATATTCCAGTGTTGTTAAAAATGTTGTTCCTTATGTTCGTTAAAGCTGCTCCAATCGTTAAAAAGGATGTGATTCCTATTGTTTCGAAACATTTTAAAATATTGGTTAGATAAAGAGTTGGAAGATGTTACAGGATCTGGATTAGATGAAAAAACTTTGAATTACGTGAAATCAAACATCGGAAAAAAAATTTGAACCCTTAACATTCGGAGAATTGGAAGAAATCTGCAAAAATATTAAACATTTTAGAGGAATCTTCATGAGAGATACATTACCTGAAAAAGTTTAAGAAATTTGAATGTGGAATTGTGAATTTAGACTCGATTATGGGAAGTGGAACGCATTGGGTTTGTTATTATAAAAATGATAAGAATACATGTTATTTTGATTCGTATGGAAGAATTGAGGACAAACCACCTATAGAATTGATTAAATATTTGAAAAAATCAAGCGTCTACTACAATGATTCTCAGATTCAAGACTATAAAGATCCCCCAATTTGTGGTCATTTATGTGTTTTTGTTTTGAATGAACTGAGTACTGGTAAAGATTTTAAAGAAGTTGTTAACAAATTATTGCTTAATAAATATGGATTCACAAAATATTTTTTGACGTATTTGGAACACAAATTATTCAAAATGTAGATAATAGTTTTGAATTTTGATAGTTTGAGAAATGAGTTTGATAACAAGTTAGAAAATGTATTACAAAACCTTCCAGATTCAGATATGTTTGCTGTCGAGATTGAAGATTTTAAAGCAGAATATGATAACAAACTTGCAAATTTCATGAGTTCAAATGAAGTTGCTGATAAAATAAAAACATTGTGAAAAAGAAGTTGATGATGGTGTAAAAAAATTATTTACCAATTTAATGTCTTCACATCGAAAAAGCTGATGAAATTACTGAAGCGATCAAAGTTGAAAAGAATTATGTTAGTTTGGCTAATAAGAAAAGAATTGTCGGTGTTCGACCTGGTATTGACAAACATGATGTTGTTGTTAAAAAAGAACAAATTTTTAAAACCTCTAAAATTTATCAGAAAACATCGATATTGTTGATTTACATGATCCGAATGTTTAAAAATGCCTTAGATTTTAAAGGAAAAAGAATTAGCGGTGTTTAGTAAAGGAATTAATCCATTTGATGTTGTTGTAATGATTCAATTAGAAGATCCTATTAAAATGTTTAATGAACTAAAACAAAATTATGAGAATCATAAACAGCATGTTTAAAAGATTTTACAAACAGAAGTCTATGAAAAACTTGAAGAAAGAAGTAAAAGAATCTATAGAAAATTGTGATGAAAAATTTACAAATTTTGAGGAAAATTTCAATCTATATAAAGGCGATACTTTTATGGAAAAATAAACAAACTTTTTTTGGAAGATTTTCGCTAAATTTCAAGAGGGTTTTAATGAAACCGATAGAAAAAATGGTGAAGTTTTTGAAAGAGTAGTTACTAATCAATCTTTACTTCATGATAAATTAATTTAAACTAGAAGAAAACTTTGGCGAAATTAATGAAAAAGTTATAAAAAAATAAGCAGTCTTTTGATAAGTTTAGTTTTAGATTGCCACAAAAACTTTTGAGAATATTGATTCATAAACTCGTTGAATACAACGATTTATATATCTCGATAAAGTAAATAAACTAGAAGAAAACTTTAATAAAATTTAAAGAAGATGTCGATAAAAACTTTTGAAAACATCGACAACAGAGATTTAATGGAGTAGGTGGTTACGATGACTAATTTTCCTTATATAAATGGGCGCTCATATACTGTGTGAGGTGCAAAGAGAAAACTGCCACAAAACGATATAAAAATACTATGCAAACATTAACGGAGTTAAGAGAAATTTCTGGAAAAATGTGCTGAATGTAACGCTAAAAAAGAGCCAATTTATAAAAAACTTGATTTTGAAATTTTTTTTTCTTAATAAATAGAGATGGCGGGACATTACAGTGCTTTCGATCTTTTTATAATGCAACACGAAAGAGATTTGAAAAAAAGAACATTGGGATGACATTTCTCAAAAATATGAATTAATCCGAAGATATGATGAGATTATACGTAAAACAAATTGAATTGGTATAACATTGCTAAATATCAAACTTTATCATCAGAGTTCATTCAAGAAAATATACATTATCAATTAAAAAGATCATATGTCTGTTCTTTGTCCTCTATCAACACTTGAGTCTAAAGTTTTTTGGATGAAAATAAAGATACAGTTGATTGGAACAATATTATAGATAGCGGTTACTATCCTGTGCAGATTTTATTGAAATATGTGGCCGAAATTGCAAAATTTAAGGAAGAGAATCCTGAATATGACGAAGTAGATCATTAAAAATGACTCTAATCTTTATAATTAATTTTACTAAAATTTATATCTTTTCCTTATAAAAACGTACATTAGATCGATGAAAAAATGATACATGATGTTTAAAATTTCTCTTCTCTTATTAAATGGCGGACTACAGAAAATATGCTAGTGATATTGAAAGGGCGGAGTTTAAAAAAATTTCTATCCAATTAGTAAACAACATTTGAATGAACCGAATAAAAGAACTGAGTTTAATATTGATTTTGGAGATAACTTTTGCTCGTCTAACTTCCAGTTTTTATATTTCTGGAACTTTAACAAAACAAAGATGGTCAAGCATATCTTGGAACTGATAATGTTAGATTAATCGATAATTTTATACCGTTTTTATTTTCTAAGATTGAAGTAAGAAAACACAATAAAATTGATAGAAGAAGTCGAAAACTGTGGCCAATTAAGCACAATTAAAGGAACTATTTCGTATTCAAAAAGTGAAATGTTATTTCTCAAACTTCTAATTGGCTTTTGAATCAGATTTTAAATTTGGTGTTTTTTGAAGCAGCTGGAAATTTTATCTCATTTTGGATTAGGATTTTTTTGAAAATGTTACTATTCCGATCTATAAAGGAGGATTTTATCTAAGTTTTATAAGAGCAGAAGACGAATGATGTGATTCTGAAGACTGCAACTGGAAATGTTATTGCCTGTTGATGGAAAAATAACAATTACAGATTTTTTTTATTAGAGTTCCAATGATTTGATTATAAAATCACGAGTAAAATAAGGTTGATTGATGAAATTACAAAAAGTCCAAAACATTATGTTTAATTTTCTAGATTGGCAATGTATTGAACAAAAAGGTATTTCCGGAACAACTTATTCGTTCGATATCACAAATATTTATAGAAATATCTTCAATCCCAAGTTCGTTATCATAGGTTTTTTCAAACAGATAGACAGAATAATCAAGAAAAAAATCCTTCAAAGTTTGATAGTTTGAATGTAAAAAATATCAGAGTAAAATTGAACGGTTCTTATTATCCAGATGAATTACAAAATTTAAACATTTCCGCAGGTCTTTTTCAGAATCATGTATCAGATGTATCAAGATTTTAAGAAAGTTTAACTGGTAATAATAAGGAAATGTATTACAATCCTAAAGAATTTTTAGCGAATAGACCTATTTATGTCATTGATTACAACAAAGAGTATGACAAATATTTCTGGTTCAAAGAACGATATAATTAATCAATATGGATTTTCAAAAAGCTGTTACAAAACTCGACATGTTATGTTGTTGTTGTCTCTGAGAAATTTTTAGCCTATGATGTGATTAAGAAACGATATTAGAGAAATTCAGTAAAAATCGCGTTATTCGTCGGATAGTTTTTAAAACTTTACAGAATTGTTAAAGACATTGATAAAAGTATACATTTTAAATTGCATTAAAAAATTTTGAAAAATAGGGATGATAATTAGGAAAAAAACTATTTCAAGGTCATGGACCGGAAGTGGTGATTTTAAAAAATACTTTAATATTTACTAGATCCTATATACCAAATTTCATCAAAAAAGCTCCAATAGTTCTCGAGATATAAGAGTTTTAAAGATAAGGGATGATTGGGGGTAGTTTATTTGAAAATTTTTTGTATATTTTCATGAAATTTTAAGTTTGAACTCGCTTGTTTTTGAAGTTTCAGATTTTTCATGATAATTTTTTTTATTTTTTTATGAATATTAAGAAATAGGGGATGATTTCACCCTTATGGATAAGTTAAGTCGAAAGAGTTAAGTATTTACTATATGTGTACCAAATTTCATTAAAATCGGTTGAGTGGTTTTTGAAATATAAAATTATTAATAAATTTGTAAACTAGCACTCCTAATTGAACAACTTATATAGCAGAGATATAGCTTATATCTTTCGAGACATCTCCGTAGCTCAGTTGGTAAGACGCTTGCCTTCAAAAGCCTGAGGTTCTGGGTTCAAATCCCAGAGCTTCAGGCGCGCTTTTTATTGAAGGAAGACATGGTTGTCGTTCAGTGGTTGGGGACAAGTCCTTTACACGAGTGGCCATAGTGTAATGACTATAGAACAAGCCGAGTAATGACAACTGTGGTTGGCGCGCCATTTGCTTCCTCACCTTTCCACTTCATTCCTTAATTCCTTCTCTTCCTTAATTCGTACATTCCTTCTCTTCCTTAATTCGTTCATTACATTCATCATTCACATCATTCATTAATACAACATTACACTTACAAAACACCCGACACAAATTCCCTAATTGTATCTCTCCATCAACTTCTACACAGTAGTTACCAAAGAAAAATGAGACTTGGGAACAAAAAAATTCCAGAGTCTAAGACCCGAATTAACAGCTCCTAGCCATTAACTTGGTTGGACAGTAGCAGTGCAGGGCCAAGTCTCTAAACAATAGACACCGTAGAAGTTGAATGTGATGTGATTCCCCATAAGCGCAAACACGCACACTAACAACACTACACACCAAAGACACAATCATTCATTTTGTATGTCTTTCATTATATCGTAATGAATTGCTGAATTGCAAACGTTTCTCTTTTCTTCGTCAGAACCACACACACACAATATATCTGTTTCGTAAATGTTTTTTTCCATATAATTTTATCCCAATCTACAACAAAAGCGTGATCTCTTATAAATTCCTTTGATAAATCTTGTTGTTTACAAAGACTTGTTAAAAAACTAGCTGTATGCATATTTCTTGTCCAGTATGGATATTGTCTTCTCAACATTTCAACAAATAAGCAATGAAATTTAGCATAAAAGCGATGAAAAATGTCAGATTGTTGGTGTTTTAGTTTATTTTGTAAAAAATCGGAATATTTTTCTTATTTTTCTATTATTTAATTTAAAATCTCCTATTACATTTAACATATTTATACTATCTAAGGTTGTCTGTAATAAATTGCATTGAACACTTTTTAGTACTTAAAAGTTCTCTGAATTCGTTTTCATTTAAGGATTCGTTTTCACTTAAGGAAAATATCAACATTTGTTTAACATATTTAGGTAATTCAAAGAAGTCTTTATAACTATTTCCTGTGGTAAGTTCTTTAAATGCTAGAAACTGAAGTGATTTTGGAGAGTTCATGTTGTTTGATGACTATTTAGTAGAATAGATTTTTTATTTAAGAAAAATAATTTGCTAAATTCATATTATTCTCTTTCATTCCTTCTAAAACTTCAAAAATATACTCTTTCGCTGATGAAAAATCTCGATTTCTTCCGGAATAATCTTTGTAATCATAGACAAAATATCCTAAATAGTTGAATAATAAAATAAAATCATTTCTTTTTATCTCGGTAGTTGAAATATAAACATAAACATTTGTGCTAAAAAATTTATATCTCGGCAGAGTTAGTTTCCATAATCTCCAATTTATAAAAAAATCTTTTTGTTTAAATGGAAGAGTATAATGCCAACTGTTTACAAGTGGTTATAATAGAGGAAGAAATTATTGATAAAAAATATTTAGTTTGTAGAGATTGTAATTTAATTTTGTACGAAAGACCTAAACCTAGGAAATTTCAGAAATAAACTAACACATTTGAATAATCTGCTTACAAAATTACAATACGGAGGTGAAAAACAAACAAAATTTGTTACAGAATTTAGAAAACAGAATAAAAATTTTTACTTATCTCTTGGAACCATTGACAAAATTATTTTCCTTTTTCAAAGAATACATTAAGGTTTTGTAGGTATCGATACACACGTTTATTATGAAAAGATATTACCTGTATTTTTTCATTATCTGGATGTTGAATTTGTCTACGATTTTAAGCCAGAAATCCTCGATGATTTTATAGTACATTTGGAGAAAAGTAAAATGAAGAACCTCGTCAAACAATGAAGATGTTGGCAATTCCCTCGACTTCTCGAGTGATTGTTAGCAAATTTCATTTTTTCCGTCTTTAAATTTTTTCTATTTAAATGGAGTTTCTTGAAAGAGTTAAATGATATTGGAGAATGTAAGTTTAAAGAGTATAAGAAGTTAAATGAATTGGAAGAAAGGAAGAAACATAGAATCTTGAATTTGGAGAAAATGAAAGATAAATTCGGGTTTACAATAATTGCCGAGTTTGGAAGATTGTAAAGTACACTTGCCGAACAGATTTTTGACTGTTTTGGATGAAAAAAAAGATTAAAGAATTAAACAAAAAATGAAAAATTACACTTGGTTGTTACTGGAAAGAAGACTATTAAAGATAAAGACTGTGTTACTATCAATTTTGTAGAGTAGAAGATTTTTCGTCGTAGCAGACATTTTCAAATAGATTGATTTTGACAGCTCAAGAAAGTAGAAGCAAACAGCTATAGATTCGGTAATTTTTCATTCGAGAGTTACAGATTCGTTTATTGTCCTTTAAACAGTATTTTTCATTGATTTACCGTCTGTCCCAAAAGTGAGCTAGAACCGCCTTACTGTTTTGATTTTACAGATTCGTTTTATTGTCCTTTAAACAGTATTTTCCCTTGATTTTCTGTCTGTCCCAAAAGTGAGCTAGAACCGCCATACTGTTTTGATTTTACAGATTCGTTTATTGTCCTTTAAACAGTATTTTCCCTTGATTTTCTGTCTGTCCAAAAGTGTCCTAGAACCCTCATATTCATATCTACTTACCTATATATATATATATATTTATCTGTT
>NW_025780567.1:0-48693 GCF_021130785.1 Homalodisca vitripennis | reverse complement strand
GATCATTTTAGAAATTTTGCAAGAGCAACTATGAGGACGTTTGTAAACCAATTATGCCATTTTCCAGGTCAAACACACTTTACTTCGCTTAATTATCAAAAAGAAGTTTAGCCATCACGTACGTTATTTATATGGATTTTGAAAAGGCAGTATTATGAGAAAAATTCCGACATGCAAGAACAATTCCACAAAGATTTCTGGATCTACACAACCAAGATTCTAGAAGGCATATTCCTTATGGTTTTACTCTTTATTTGGTGTCAAAAGTGACCAATCGCCATGTACAAACAACGATATTCGTTTATACGAGACCAAAAATGAAGAAGATTTTCCATAATGTTCCTGCAAAATTGTTTGGAAGGAGCTTAATTAAATTAGCGAGAAAATACATAGGGCCTATAAAATATAATTCAATGGAATACATTGAAGCCTAATGAAATTAAACTGAATGGATGAAGAAATTTCATCATCAAAATTCAAACGGGTGTGTTCATATATCTTGATGAAAACAGAAGGTGAGAGGATTTTGATGGTGAAAAAAAGGTTAAAAGTAAGACGACTCATTGTCATTTTAACAGGTAAATTTCGAGGGCGCAGCTCATTCATTGTTCATTAATATTCCAGTTTTTCTGTTCATAATATGTCAAAGTTAACGATACTCAATTTGTAACATAAAAGGGAACGTGGCCTATAACGCAATATGGAAATGTTGATTTGATCGCAAACCACAGGATGAAAAAATATATAAATTATTCTGTAACTTTCTGGATTATGGCTATGAGTTTGACAATAAAAAGCCTAGAAAATTTATTAAGTTTTCGTGTTCGTAGGACACATTTATGATTTTCACGGCATCGTCTATTAAAAAAGTTAGCTAAAAACCTCGAAGAAAGAGGTTGATTTTAAAGGCATACAAAATCATTTTTATTACAAGATGGAAGAAGTTTATTGAATGAAATTTTAACAAGACTGCCAAATGGGACGAAGACAGAGGATTTTTAAAATATTGTTCTGGAAAATGGCATCATATTTGCCTTACAAACTTTTATCGATAGTATTGAAACACGTTGGATTTACAACACGAAGAGCATGAATCAATTGAAGATAGAATTTCTTTTCAATTTTGACAGATGAGAGCTATATCTGAGAAAGATTTTTCAAAACACTTATTTAATATGTATGGAACAAATTAAAAGTGAAAATAATCCTAGGAAACCTATACTGCTGATATCTGTACAATTATCCAAAGATGTACTATTGCATCACGCTGCTGATAATATTTGAAAAATTACAGTAAAACATTTGTCTAAATTGTTACAAACTTGATCCAGCACATTATTCTAAACAGCTCCAATGCCTCGCATGGGATGCTATGGTTTAAAAATTAACGAAAATATTTTAAAATTACAATTGATTAGTGCATTATAATATGTATTTATATTGGATTGGAAAAAAGGTTATTTCGATGGAGGTTACTTTTCTTCAATGTATTAAAGCGATATGTGAAAGCAAATAACAAATATTTGAAAGATTTCGATAAGGGACAAAACCTTGAAATAACTATCTGTTGTACGTCGATGCCCAATAATCTTTATGGTTATGGTCTTTATGCAAAAATTTAACCATATGGTGATTATTAAGTGGATGGAATATCCTAAATACTTACACCAAACTGCACGGCCAGAAATGGGCAAAGAAAAAATTTTAGAACTCATGGAGAGAAGGAAGATTATGGCTATATTCTCGAACGTTTCGATCTAGGATATCCAACTTAATTTACATGAAAATCACCAAGGGATTTGCCTCTTGCTACACCTGAACATTTTTACATAGGAAACTTTGCAGACATCTTTACTAGATAAAACTGAATACCCCCCTCCCCCGTTTGGGTTCCATTCAACGAAATTTGGAAAAATTCTAATCTGGAAACAAAGGTTATGGTGTTAAAAAATATGTTAATAGACAGTTATTGCATTTGACCAGAAGCCCTTTTAGTGAAAAAAGAATACATTGATTTTCAAAAAAAACACAAACATGAGAACCCAAAAGCTGTTCAAGGTGAATTTCGAAACAAAGGAACTTTTATAAACTCTTATGAACCACAACTCTGTTTTTTGAAAATCCTTATAGAAAAATCGGTGCCGGAAAATAATAGATGTGATATCCAATACTTAGGAAATGGAAGGAAATTTTCAATGAAACAGGCCAAAGGAAAAACCGACACTTTCAAATGTTTCTCTCAATATCTTTTGACCGACAACTGTGTATAGCAGAGTCATATGTAGACAAACAGAAAGTAAAATTTAACAAGCACGACCTACATAGGGATTTTCAGTTCTTGATCTTTTCGAAATTATTAATGTACGAGTTTTATTTACGACAAACTTCAGAAATTATGATCACCAGCATTTGAATCTGTGTGATTACATGGATATACAGACAGCTTATTTCTTTCTAGGAAAATGGAAAACGAGATCCTTATAAGATCCTTATAAGAAAATGTTGATGACTTTGATACGAGCGATTTTCCAAAAAAATCATGAATGTTTCACTACTAATAATAAGAAGGTAATAGGGAAATTCAAAGATGAGTTAAATAGCGAAGTTTTAGAAGAATTTTGTGGATTGATATTGAAAATGTACTCGTACAAATATCTAGACAAAAATCCAGTAAGATGTAAGGAATTAAGAGAAGCATTGTAAATAAAACAATACATATCGAAAACTTGAAGAAATGTTTGTTTGAAGATAAAGAAGAATTTAGGGATATGACAGTTATCAAAAGCTATAAACATGAGTTATACAACCGTTACTATAAACAAGTTAGCACTGAACGCTAAAGATGATAAGAGAATTGTCCTACAAAATGAGATCGATACAGTTCCGTATGGCTATAAAAATGAAGCGAAATCTGATATATTATACGAAGTAAATAAACTTGGAAACTGAAAATTGAGAAATAACCGGAAATTTCTATGAATATGAATTGAGAAAGTTAAAGCTGTAATTTTTTTCTATATAAATGGAGGCTCAAAAGAAGTGTACAAAGTGTCAAGAATTTAAAGATTTTGATGACTTTTCTAAAAATAAGAATACCAAAGATGGATTATACTATTATTGTAAGGACTTTCATTATAAATATTGCAAGGAACAATACGATTAAAATAGAAAAAATTAACTTTAGAAGAGAAAAAATATTGCGTTTGTAAAGAAATTAAGGATATTTCTTAATTTCATAACTGGCATTATAGTAAAGATAAAAAACAGGCATATTGTAAATATTGTGCTATAAGAATTATTCGAAAAAGTCAAAAGAAACCGACTCTTTGCGAGTGTGGACGAATCATTCAATGGTTACCTTATCTTCAAAAACATTTACAAAACAAAAAATCATAATTCGAGAGTTTAGTAAAATTTATTAACATTTTCATCATCAATTTAGATATCTTATAAATTCAGTCGAGATTCTATCATATTTGTGATAAAATGATTTCCGTTGTATAAAATATTTAAAGATTCTTTCACTTGATTTTAAAGATTTATACTATTTGGATCACCATTTCTTATCAGAATTTCCATTTCTGGGAAATAAATTTCAAGTGCTTTCAATCTTTTTGGTTTTTTTTTTAGCTCTGAGAAACGTAATAAGGATATTCCCAACATGTGATTCTTTTTAATTAATAAAAAAATCATGGTGTTTTTTTCTTATCAAAATCTTTACAAACAAGGTCTAGGTTTCATTAAGTCAATTTTTTACACTTTGTTTGGCGATTATTTCCGTTTTTATTTCATTCTTTAATTTACAAGTGTTTAGCTTCGTCCTCTAAATATTTAATCTTGTTTTCAAGTTTGTACTCACCAAGTTTTCTAATAGAGGGAAAAACTTCTTTCGTAACCCAAGTTTTGAAGATATTTGCCTCTTTTTTATGTGATCTCAAAATTAAAGAATAAAGTCCTGATTCATTGATGAAAATAGTATTTTTTTGGAACGTTAGAAGGTAGGGCAATCGAATGACCCACCTTATTTATTTCAGAATATGATAATTTATCATCATTATCAACATGCTATCTAACTGCTTGTTTCGTATTTTCATATTCTTGAATTTCTGCAACATATTTAGCTTTAAACCAAAATTCGTTTTATCCACAATCGTAAAAAAATATATATTTGTTTACTGAATTTGATTTGTGTGATTATTGAGTAGATCCACAACTGACTCCATTTAGGTATAAACATTTTTAACTAGTAATTTTTATTTTGAGAATAAAGCCCAGATTCATCGATGAAAAACAGCGTATTTTTGAATATTTTAACGTAGCGTCGATTCGACGCCCCCTTGAAAATATATATTATCGAATCTTTTCTTATATTTTGAGGTCCATTTTATTCCTTTTTTCAATCTTAAATATATTGTTGTTTTACTCTCATTAGTTAGTAAATTTCCCTCAGAGTCTTGTATAGTTAGAACGATTTTTTGAATTCTTTTAATATTTTTTTCTAATTGGAATATAAATCGATTTCATTCGGTTTTTTTCACTGATTTTTTATCCATAAGCAACATTTGGGAAAAAAGTGTATACAATTTCAGATTCTTTGTGAAAATGTTCCAGAATGATTTTCAAAACTAGGTTCAACGAGATTTACAATGTACTTCAATTACAATCAAACGGTCTAAATTTTGGCGTTTTATTTCCTAAATATACCTGATTTGGCTCAATAGTTTCTTGAACAAACCCTAATAAATCTACTATAATTGCTGAAAACATTATTATTACTTGTGATTTTATTTGAATTTTGTTACAGAGATAATTTTTTCCATTTCAAACTTGTTTTCGTCAAAGTTTAAAGATTTATCTGATTGTTTGAATGTTTTTCAGATAATTTTTAAAAGAATTTTTTATTTAATCGAAGGTATAATATCCTTTGTTTAAACCATAGTATTTTGTTAGGTTTTTTTTTCACTAAAACCTATACAATAAGGAAAACTTTCACATAATATTTATTACAAAATTATCAGAATAAAAACCACTTAAACCAATAAAATAATTTGATCCTTCCTCTAAATGAATAGGATGTTCTAAGTTTAAAACTAATTTAGAGCTTTCTGAAGTCAACTTGAATAGTTTCATTTTTGCTATTTAAATAGAGAAATTTTTTAAAGCACAAAAGATCAGATAAAACTACAAATGTTTGAAGAAAACAAGAAAGATCAACCTATTAGATTGTTTAATTGGTTGGTTCAAGTGGATGTGGAAAAACAACTTTATTATTGAATTGCATCTACAATAGATTAATCCCCTATTCAAATTTAAATGTTTTAGTACATCTTTAGAACAAAATGCATACAAATAATTACAACAAAGATTTGAAAATATTGAGAAGAACTTAAGGAAAAAAAATATTACATTTTTATAATGCTTCTGAGGACATAGTTCCATTAAGCGAATGTAAACCCAATTCTTTAATAGTTTTTTATAATTGTATTTTGGAAAATCATGATGTTATTAAGGAATATTTCGTAATGTCTTGTCACAAAAACATATCTTGTATCTATCTTTCTCAATGCTTTTCAAAGGTTGATAACAAGCTATAAGAAATAATTTGAATATGATGTGTGTTTTTAAGCAAGATGATCACTATTCGAGAAAGATGTAACAACAATTATGTGGGATCTGATATGAGTTTTAACCACTTTAATTGAATTATGTGATAAAATTTAGAAAGAAGACTATGGATTTTTAAAACTATTAATCTAACTTTGAAGCCTAAAAATGGTAAATATTTGTATACATTTTCTAATATAAATGATACTCTGTGGTCTGACAAATTTAATCGATAAAATATTTGTTATAATTATTTTTACATTATCTTTACTTTTTATTTACATTATGAAGATAACTGAAAAGGGGTAAATCTGTTCACGTTTTACGTGTCCACTTTTACGGTTTCACGTTCCACGTTTACGGTTTCATATTCCACGTTTACGTTTTACGTTCCACGTTCACGTTTTCACGTTTCCACGTTCACTTTTTCACGGTTTCACGTTCAACGTTTTCACGTTCCACGTTCACGTTTTCACGTTCCACGTTCCACGTTCACGTTTTCGCGTTCCACGTTCACGTTTTCACGTTCCACTTTCACGTTTTCCACGTTCCACGTTTCAAACTTTTTCTAAATAAATGGCGAACGTAACTTCTGGAGAAGCAAAAAAACTTGATCAAATCGAAAAGAAATTAATCAAAGAATTTAAAGAACAGATCAGCCTCGATGAAAAAGAACAAGCATTTCTTCAAAAGAATAACCAACCTGTAACTTCTGCAATTAAAAAATGTTGAAGGTAAAATTGAAAATGTTTTAAAATCAAAATAAAAATATGATGGGTTTGGTTCCAGTTGGTACGACAATTTGCTGATATTTCGATTCCAGAATCTGAAGTAGAAGAATTTGAATTACCCAAAACTACCATCTTCTACACCATTTAGACCCCGAATCATTGAAGGTTTGACAATAGTTGAACCAATAAGTCCTGAGACAAGGGATATAATAATTTGTGAAATTGGTAGAAAATTCCTTCCTAGAGCAAAAGATGATAAATTTGGTTTGTATTGGGATAGAAAAAAGAAAAGTTTTGTGATTGGAAATTTACCCGTTTAATTTTGAACATTAATGATATAATTATTGATAATGTAGAAATATGAAGGAACTCAAAGGTTTATGGAGATTAATAACAAACAATGATGTTCCAAAAGAAGATTTATATTCTGAAGAAAGATTTACAAAATTATACTGAAATTTTATGGAAGTCTTATTCAATTTACAAAAATAATAATCCTTCCACTAAAAAACCTAAGTCAAGTAGAGGTAAAATATATAATAATTTAATTAAAGGGAATTTGGGAAAATAAAGATCAAATTGAAGGATCAGGTGTGAGAAAATTACAGTGATAATAAGATTGAATACAGATATATCGGAACGATTTTACAAAACTTGATGGAATCATTAATTATATTTATACTCAAGAAAAGGCTGGAAATAACAATTTTTTTAACGAAAAGAAAGCAATTAAAGATTTTATTTCGAACAAACTTGATGAAATGATTGAAAAACCTGATGGAATTAAATACTTAAAACGAATTTTGCCCGCAATAAGTTCATCTATGATTGAAAGGTAGTGGACTTTTGAATGATTTTATCAACAATTTACCTTTTGAATTACACGTACCAGGTTTATATCTGGGGCCTGGGACAAAGCTTGAACAAAAACTAAAAAGAGGAGATCCTGGTGTGAATAAATTAGATTAAGCTGCAATGGAACACGACTTTTTTTATGCAAAAACATAGAGACATAAATTCTAGGCATATTGCAGATAAAGTTTTGAAAGATAAAGCAATGGATATATTTTTATCAAAAGATTGCTAGTTTAGGTGAAAGATTTGCTGCACTTCCAACAGCTGGAGCAATGTTTTTAAAAAGAAAACTTGGAATGGGTATTGAAGAGAACTTAAAATTTTAACTATATAAATGGAGAAGAAATCTGTGAACGTGAATTTCAGTAAAAATCAAAAAGATGAAATAAAATCAGCTTTTAAGAAAAGAAATCTAGTCAGTATGCAATTAAAATTAGATCAATTAAAAAAATGGAAGTGATGAGATATTTTTAACAAATAGACCATATAATAAACTTGAAAAACATAAGAAAAATAATTAAAGGAATTAGAATAGAATTTTCTTATAATCAGTTGAAAAATAGTGGATTATTAAAAGATTTATTAGATTTTGGAGAAGATATTCCAGTTGTTAAAAATGTTGTTCCTTATGTTCGTAAAGCTGCTCCAATCGTTAAAAAAGACGTGATTCCTATTGTTCGAAACATTTTAAATTGGTTAGATAAAGAGTTTGAAGATGTTACAGGATCTGGATTAGATGAAAAAAAAACTTATTGAATTACGTGAAATCAAACATAAAAAAAATTGAAATCAAACGATTAACATTCGGGGAATTGGAAGAAAATATGCAAAAAATATTAAACATTTTAGAGGAATCTTCATGAGAGATACATTACCTGAAAAAGTTAAGAAATTTGAATGTGGAATTGTGATTTTAGACTCGATTATGGGAAGTGGAACGCACTGGATTTGCTATTATAAAAATGATAAGAATGCATATTATTTTGATTCATATGGAAGAATTGAGGGACAAACCACCTATAAAAATTGATTAAATATTTGAAAAAATCAAACCTTTATTATAATGATTCTCAAATTCCAAGACTATAAAAGATCCCCCAATTTGTGGTCATTTATGTGTTTTTGTTTTGAATGAGTTGACTGATGGTAAAGATTTTAAAGAAGTTGTTAACAAATTATTACTTGATAAATATGGATTCACAAAATATTTTTTTAGTACTTGGAACACAAATTAAAACAGAAAGTATTCAAAATGTAGATAATAGTTTGAATTTTGATAGTTTGAGAAATGAGTTTGATAACAAGTTAGAAAAATTTATTATAAAACCATCCAGATTCAGATATGTTTGCTATCGATATTGAAGGATTTCAAAGCAGAAAATACCGAATATGACGAAGTAGATCATTAATGACTAAAATTTATATCTTTTCTTATCGACTTATACATGATTAAAATTTTCGT
Source organism: Homalodisca vitripennis (assembly GCF_021130785.1). Classification (NCBI taxonomy): domain Eukaryota; kingdom Metazoa; phylum Arthropoda; class Insecta; order Hemiptera; family Cicadellidae; genus Homalodisca; species Homalodisca vitripennis. The sequence continues at coordinate 40,041 of NW_025780567.1, read as the reverse complement.
AAAAGAATTTTGAATTTTTCTCTTATTAAATGGTGGACTAAAAAAAAAAGTATTCAGGCGATATTGAAATGGCGGAGTTTAAAAATTTTCATCCAATTAGTAAACAACATTTGAATGGAACCGAATAAAAGAACTGAGTTTAATATTGATTTTGGAGATAATTTTTTGTTCGTCTAACTTCCAGTTTTATATTTCTGGAACTTCAACAAAACAAGATGGTCAATCATATCTTGGAACAAATGATGTCAGATTGATTGATAATTTCGTATCATTTTTATTCTCTAAAATTGAAGTAAAGGAAACACAATAAATTGATAGAAGAAATTGAAAATTGCTGACAATTAAGTACTATTAAAGGAACCATATCTTATTCCAAAAGTGATGTATTTTCAAACAGTTTTTGAATCAACTTTTAAATTTGGACAATTTGAAGCGGTCGGTGAATTTAGCACATTTCGGCTTAGGATTCTTTGAAAATGTAAATTTTCCAATCTATAAAGGTGGATTCTACATTAGTTTCATAAGAAGCTGAAGATGATGATGCTATATTAAAAACAAAAACTGGAAATGATAAGCCAGTTGATGGCAAAATTACAATTAACGTGTTTTTCATTAGAGTTCCGATGATTGATTATAAAAACCACGAGTAAAATTAGGTTAATTGATGAAATTACATAAAATTTCAAAAACATTATGTTTAATTTTCTAGATTGGCAATGTATTGAACAAAAAGGTATTACTGGAACAACTTATTCGTTCGATATTACAAATATGTATATAAATATTTTCAATCCCAAGTTCATTATTGTTGGTTTTCAAACAGATAGACAGAATAATCAAGAAAAAAATCCTTCAAAGTTTCGATAGTTTGAATGTAAAAAATATCAAAGTAAAATTGAATGGTTCTTATTATCCAGATTGAATTACAAAATTTAAACATTTCCGGAGGTCTTTTCAGAATTATGTATCAGATGTATCAAGATTTTAAGAAAGTTTACTACAAAAATATGGAAATGTAATTACAATCCCAAAGAATTTATAGCAAATAGACCCATTTATGTCATTGATTACAACAAAGAGTTTGACAAATATTTCTGGTTCAAAGAACGATATAACTATCAATATTGATTTTCAAAATGCTGTTACAAACGCGATTTTTTATGTTGTTGTTGTTTCTGATAAATTTTTATCATATGACGTGATTAAGAACGATATTAGAGAAATCCAGTAACATTTTAGATTTCTTGATTTTTCATTCCATTTCAGAGATTTTTTATTAAGATTTTAATATATTCACCACAGAAATTTCCGTTTATTCGAAACAGATATGGGAACATTGGCAATAGATTTTACATTGATTCTAGCAAGATTGATTAAAGCAGATTTAACTACAATTGTTATTGATTTTTCGTTTATTCGTAGCAGATTCAACAAAATTTCCGATAGATTGATTCGAAGCAGATTTGACTAAGTTTCCAATGGACAGCTTAAGAACAGTAGAAGCAAACAGCTATAGATTCGGTTATTTTATCATTCGTGATTTGTCATTTTTGGTCTGTAGGGGATTCTGGGTCGCTTTTGGAACGGATTCGGTTAATTTTTCATTCGTGATTTACTGTTTGATTTTACAGATTCGTTTATTGTCCTTTAAACAGGAATTTCCATTCATTTTCGGTCGGCTCCAAAAGTGCGCTAGAACCGTCACATTACTATATACTTATACTCGTATATATATAAGTATATATATATATATATATATATATATATATATATATATAATATACGAGTATATATTTTTTATTAATTTATCGTTTCCAGTGTAATACTTAATGAGAACAAAGCTATTTACAGTTTTCACTCATTTTTAATAATCTAATCCTTTTCAGTACATAAATGAGCCAATATCTAGAAAAACCTTTTTAACAATAGTACTCCCAACACATTTAATACACAGCAAATGGATTTAAATAATATGTCGGAAGATTTTTCGTTTTGTACCCATAAATTAAATATAACACGATTATTGACATAAATGCTTAAAATTTTTGTACCAAAGCTCCAAAACTTTTCGGTTTTCACAGATCGATTTAAGTTGCAGATTTATCTACTTCAATATTACATGTAAGATTGAGTTAAATACTAATATGCCATTATTTGTGAATGTTTCTAAATATTCTTAATAATTAGATATCTAATACAAATATGATTACATTCAAAATGTTTTCAATGGAAATTGATGAGATTATTGTCTGACATAAAACAAACTGTAGAAACAGACTCTTTTCAAAAAGTGATTATTTATAAATGTAGTTGAAATGTCATTATTTATAAATGTACTTCAAGACAGTCTAACGTTAACTGTAATCTAATTTAATTACATCAGTTCAGCCCCAGTAGTAAGGATTATATTGAATCGAATACAACATAAACAATATTTACATGTCGCACAATTGTATTTAAGACTACAAGTTGACTTTTCAGACCTCATGCAAGAGTAATAAATTTTGAAGAATTTTAATTATCTCCTGATTATTATTTACCTAGCTTACTCATGAGCGTTTAGAATCACTTCGAAGGTAATTAATATGCTAATGCCTTTATTGTAGCCCTATTTTATCCCGGCTGATATAATCAAACGCCGTAATATGCCGAAGTAAAAGCTGTACAAAATGACTACCGAGTTGAGGTCACTAACTTCTGAGATAATAGTGGAAATGTACAGAAAAGTGTTCGATGATTGCGTCATTTGAGATTTCGAATTTCTGTTCTGGTGAAAAGGATTGGGAGAGAGTGCTCTGGCTGGTACTTATCACAATCGCAATCAGTGATGGCACCCATTAATGAACATCTAACCATTCATGATTACCTTAAACACATCTAGACTCAATTGAAGACGGTTTTGACTTTTTTAAATGGGCCTTTATTAAGCTTTGTATTTTGTATTTGGGACTGACTCCTGGATCCGGGCCACCTTTTCTTTGTGTTATAACGAATTGCTTGACACTAGGAATGTAATTAGGGTGGTACATTTAATTTCAGGGTTGGAAAATATATTTTAATTACAATTTACACCCTTTAAGAGAATTCATGATGCAAAGTGTTAAAAATCGTTTTAATATCACTCCACGCGTGATATTACGGATAATTACAGGAGGCGATTTAGGCAAAAAAGGATAAACATGCTAAGCTTTTACAGTATGTACGAGTGACACATTTCAAATCTGTTAAGGAAGATAAAATTAAAATACAGAAAATTTTCTGAAATTATATTTGATAACAGTTCCATAAGTGATTAAATAACATGTCATTGCACAAAGTTGTAACTCGTGTGCGTAGTGTATAGGTTTCACAATTTTATCCATAGCTGATTTTATTTGGACCTGATTTACAAAATGGCAACCTCAAATGCCTGTAGTCACATAAGGAATACAAATAACAAAACAAAAAGAAAAAAGTAATTTGATGCAGTGTATTTGTGACAAGGTTTAACAGCTCCTATAGCGACTAGTAGGCATCTTACCTAATTTAAACTGTTAATAAAGTACTAGCTATTTAAATTCGCCATATCTTGAATTTTGTAAACAAGTTTAAAATTTTACGACGTTATCAATTAATTATAAGCAGTATATCACATTTACAATTTATATAAAATGAGATAATCTACTTCTGTGTTCATTATGGAAAAGGGTTTACACTAAAACAAGCCTCATATTCCATAACCCCATCACGAGAAATCAAGATAATACTCAGACTATGAATGGAAAATTTTAATACTTATAGGTTTGCGATATCAGTTTGTTGGCACAGCTTCTTCCATTAATGACACTGAAGATATACTATTCACCTGCAATAGCTTTATTCAGTTTTACTTCTTGTGGTATCATTGTTTACCAGTTGGACAAGAGCAAGTGTTGTATGCCCTCCTGGCGCTCAGCATCCTGTTGATCTCCGTGCTGGGAGTAGCCACCTTGTGGCTCTTGTGGCAGCAGCGGCGGACAGCTCCAAGTGGCCGGTGTCACTCCCAGTCAACCCAAGGTGTTTCCTGGAGCCGGTGGTACGGCAGGGGACGTCTGTCAGATAGACACTGGCATGGACCTTATCAACATCACCCCTACCGCCGTCACAATCGTCCCCGGACCTCACCCCCACCATCTCTACCCTGCCGAAGAGGTTGGTAAACCATAAATAAAATCTCACTGCCTATTTAAACATATACTAGAGGTAATTGAAAACATATTTTTTTATTTGTTTTAATAAACACTAAATATTGTATAAATTTTTTGACAGTGTTCTGCGTGATGTACAAACGTTTTCCAACGATTTGGAAGTTTCTTAACAAAGCTTCTTGCTTTTTTATGAAAGAGAATTACATCTTTAATGGCCAAGTATAGCCTTTTGTTTCGGTAGGCGGCTTTCGCTAACTGCAATGACCGAAATTAATAAGTCGCAATCCACTGTACGTTAATCATGTATAAAATTCACCAATTATATTTATACCTAGCGTCCAAAACATAGTTTCAGGGAATTTTCAGCAGAGATATAAGTTAAGGTTTTTACACAAACATCTTCAAAGTTTCTCAACCTTAATTTCCATTTTGACTCGCTAGTTAAGTGATGTACCCACGTATCATCATCATATGTAAAGATGTGTGCTTTATGAACTCCCCCCCCTGTTTTGCTGAAATTGATCCAGAAGCCTTCTAGTGACCTCAACCCTTTTTTTTATTTTTAGTCAAGAACTGTGGAACCCATTAAGTACTATCTTTTCTAAAACCGAGTAGATGACTGAATATGAATTAAATACTGTCCTAGTACTTTGGACAACACCAACTGATACGCACTTTTGATGAAATTTCTTCATTGAGGAACCAACAATTAAGTTGATTAAGCTCTCGAACAGCACAGTATTTGTCATATGTTTAGGCTTTTCGTTGGAAATCGATCATGACTTTAATTTTAAACCCGTTCTCTATAGTGATTGGTAATGACTTAACTCTGTAACTTATCATTATTAATTAATTTATCTACTATTAGTAAACAACATAGAAACCAACATTTTACTAATATCTTACAAAAATTTAATGTATCTGTATTAATTTGTAAATTACAGTATACAAATTATGTACAAACACTGAAGATATACTATTCACCAGCTGTAGATTTATTCAGTTTTACTTCTTGTGGTATAATTTTTTACCAGTTAAACAAGAGCATTTGAGCAACTGTATATTAATTTGTAAATTATACAAATTATATGTAATGTAAATTATATTATAGTTGTATATATTTTTTGTAAATATATTTAAATCTATTTATAAAAGTAGGATGCATTAAGTTTCAGTTTAATATAGGTAAAACTGAGCTTTGAACAGTTTTTTTATGCCAATCAATAAGATAAATGCTTGGAATGGTTCTTCTAGATAAATCGCTCTGCTTGAAGTTAAACGTCTGTTGGAGCTTCTTCAATGATTTAGATATTATCTTCTTCATGGAACGGATAAACTTTATAATTAAAAGTCTGCCTCTGAAAGGAGTCAGATGACTCTGAGGCCTTTAAACTGTTTAAATATGTTTCTATTAAATCCTCTCAGTGATTAAATCTAAAGGATTTCCGTTTACAACAAAAAGTTTTTCATAATATTTTTATGTAATCTGCGGTACGTTATATTTTCCTTCAATAAGTTAAAAATACAATATTTGTGATTAATATTAGAAGAAAATTAACACAAAAGTTTGATGGAAAACATCTTATATAACTTTGTAAACATTTGGTAATACATATGAATGAAATTGTACTACAAATTAGTTTTTCAAATAATTGTTACAGGTACCATCTAAACCTTTAATAAATTTAATGTTTAACTATCAAACACTTTTTTTAATTTAAGCTTTCTTTTTTATAAAATTTACATTAAAATAAGATAAACTTTGGTGGAGGCTATTATTATTATTATATAAAATCTTTCTTTTGAGAAACAATTTCCAGCTTAATGGAGCAATGGGTTCCGATGTAGTAGTATATAAAAAGTAGTGTGTAACGAGCTTGAAATTAACTCAACTTGTTTAAAATGTGACAAACAGAAGTATTATAGTGTAATTTCCCCTATATTACCTAAAAGAGACATGTTTAAGTTTTCTTCAATAATTAATTAGTGAAAACTGTATAAATTACAGCCAATGAAACAATTTTGTAAAAAAAAGTTATTAAATTGTGATAAATATTTTTGTGTTACACATCACGCAATAATAAATTCATTATAAAATGTTTAATTTCACTACTACTGATGAAATTTTTTAAAACTTTAAAAGATGGTATATTTTGTACTTTTTACTCTTTTTTAATATTTTAATTTTTTATATTTTAATACAGTAAAATATAATTTTAAATATTTGACAAAATATTAATTTGAAATAAGGTTAAAACTATTCACATGTTACATTGATTAGCTTTAAAAAATTTCATTATAATGCACAGCAGTAATTATAAACAAGAATGCATTTTTTATAGAGGTACAAAAACTTTTTTAAAAGGTTTTAATAACGTAAAATTTATATGTTTCACTTTTTAATGTTTAGAATCCAAATATATATTATTACGTTAAAAAAGTGTTTAAAAATACATTTCTTTTGCCTAGGTTATAACAATAGCTGTACGTACGAAGCTGTACAGGTTGAATTTTAGATGTTTCAGTTTTTAAATTTAGAATTCAAGTTAAAGTTATATTTATAAGTTATATATAAATATAATGTTTACAAATAAAATTCCTATGTATCATTCAGGAGGTTCGTTTGGTTATTCTCTCATAAATCATTTATAATTCTTATAAATCTTTCTCACTTATATTTCACCCTATCTAAACTTAATCTTTAAACAAGTATGCCTATGTATAAGTGTTTTACCTTCTCCAACAGATAAGATTGAATGTCAGCCATATTAGGCAATTTACTGATAAGAAGATAGTAAATATGTTTTTTCTTATTTAAAGTTTCTAAAAAAAATTAATGTAAAGCAAAACCTAAAAATATTCTAAATTGCTATTAATTTATCATATAACTTTCATACATTTAAAGTACTTATTAGTATTTTGAACTCTGAGAACTAATGTTATTTCCTTTCCATCGATGCGTGGACTGCAGGTGCTGACTTTCACTTGTGAGGAGGAGCCAGAGGTGAGTGCGAGTCGTGGCTCAAACACTCAGTATTACTACGGATGACAGTCTCCAGTGGTGGAGCCCCGGGCGGTGTCCGCCGTCACCAGGTCCACATCCGGCCCAGGAGGTGGAGAGTCTCGGACCTACTGCTTTCTAACATACGGGTGCTGACGGGCTCACGGTGCTTGATGAAGGTGACACGGAGTCCACGTGACACCAACAATCTCAAGAGTCAGTGCCAAGAGTCAGACATTGACGCTCAAATAAATGTCTATTCGTGTCTGCAAGACCATCACCAGTCATCGTACAAACTGTTTACAAAATCGTATATTATAAAGATAGTGTGACTGAGTAAAACTCATCGAGTGATATAAATCTGTGTTAACTTATGATCACGCCCGTAAAGTGACATTAAATTGACTTCAAGTCGACATGGACAGGTTTAACCTTCTATTGTTGTTATGACTGGTAAATATTTCTAGTGATTGTTTCAACATCATATTTTTCTAGTAAAACGTTGCTACAAATTACAATGCCTAATGTTATTATTTTATCCTGTGTCTTTTGTAAAACTTTTCTATTTAATTATGTTAATCGTGACTTATTTGACTGATTTGAGAAAACATTTTAAATATGTTACATTTCTCTACCAAATTTAAGGTTGTAGACAACTTAATTACATAGTACTGTATATAATAAATTCCAGTGAATCAGTATGATCATTCACACAGTAATCATAAAATGTCTAATGTGTAAATAACAAACTTGTTGCAATACAGTTCAAAAAAATTAGAACCTAAAATTTATAATTACGGTTTATATGTGTTAATACTTTGCTGTGAAAAGACTGCGCACTTAATTATTTATGCCAGCATAAAATTTAAATGGATACCCATAAAAGCTATCAGTTAGTTATAAATGATATGTCTGGTACAAATTAAACAATTTTAAACTTTTATAGGGGTGTCAACGTTATCTAGTCACTAGTAAAATCGTTACTCGCATCCAGAATAAGTGTAATAATTGGCTGGGAAAATGTCAATGTTGGTAAAAAAGAAAACTTAATTAATTTATAAAGCTGTAATGATATTATAAACAACTTTATTGTATTTTTTCTAAACAACTATTAAACGTAGAAAATTTTAAATTTCAACTTATATTAAGGAATAATATATTAAGGATGAAGACCAATTTTTAAAAGAATAATAAGTTTATATTCAACAAAATTCAAAAACTGTTTGTTACAACATTTATGATAAATTTCTTGAAAAATTACTTCCTGCATAAAAAATTTGCTAGAATCTAAATATTTTAAAAAATTTTATTCTCAAAGAAATGTGGCATTTTTCTTAACCTAGTAACATATCAAATTTACAAGAATGTGTATGTTATTAATCAGGAATTTAATCTAATACAAAATTAAGTTGTGTGTGTGTGTGTGTGTGACTTTATTTCATGTAAGGTGTATATTATTGTGTCAAATTTAAGACAGAGTTTTAAAACAGTAAGTTATTAATTTTAATTACATTGCAATAAAGTATATCATAATTCACTTTACTCCTTTAGGGATATATTTTCCTTATATTTTCATTTACGTATTCAATAAATTTATTTTATACTATTAAGAATTTTTAATAAAGGTAGAAGCAAATTACGCTAACAAAAAACAAAGAACAAAATTAAATTTTAAAATATAAAACATCTTCTCGTTGCCCCATACCCTCTTCATAGGGCGTTTCCTGGAACCACGTTGTAGACAATGGAAATAAGTTTAGGGTACATAGTGATGTGGAAACATTCCGATCTTACCATTGGGACCTATTTAAGTTGATCCAGAGTGAAGTTGATTTTTACTAATAGTGATGGCTATTTCCAAGCGAAAATTTGGGAGGTGATGGTACCTGGTACTTTTTTATAGGACATCCAAATTATAAGAGTTGCAGTTTTGATATAGTATTTTTACTGGATTTTAAATTAATTATTCTTCTACTAAAACTTCCAATGTTATTTCCAGGTATCTGTCTAACCTCTAGGATTTAAAGTGTACTAAGAATCACTCTGTGGTTGTCCTCTTTGATAAAAAAATATCGATCAAAAACTAGTTTTTGGTTGTTTTGAAAAACTTTTTGGGTGAAACATTAAAAAATAAACATAGATCCGGGTTGTATAACATCCTCCCTTTTGAAGTTTGGTAATACATTAGTTATACTTAAGTGTGTATTGGACATGCGTGTATCAATGGTTTTCCAACATTTAAATATTTTGCTAAAAAAAAGATCCATGGTATACTTTTCATAAATGCTGAAAAAATTATTATCATCTACGATGAATACAATGCGGTATACGAAATACTAGTGATTGATTTTTAAAAAATGTTTCAGAGTAAACAGTAATATTTTAAACTACAATAATTATTTTATATAAAGGAATGAATGCATGGCTTATAAAAACTAAATAATTTTAAAATTAAAATAAATATTGCTCACTTGCATTAAAAAAGCACGAAATGAAGTAAGGTTAAGAGTGGTCGTGCGTGATTGTATTCTCTCCATCTTAATTGTCTTACGTGATCATGGTAGAACCCTTTGTTTATTATCACCACATATTCTCAACTAAAGTTATAAAAAGTGCCATTTTTAATTGAATATAATAGCTTAATATTTATTTCATATTGCATGATTATCAAATATGTAACAAATGTTACTTACTAAAATATAATTTTTGTAGTTATTTTAAAGATTTTTACTTTTGATTTGTGACAAAATATCCTCAAATATTTACGAGATAAACGTTTTGTAATTGAAATATAAGCGAAAAATTATTTTCGATTAGTCTGTAAGGATTATCGATGTATTTAGGTATACAAGAATTAGATTTTGCTCATAACTGTACTTCACAAAACTTCAAAATTATAACAGGTAATTACTTTTTACAATAGTTTTAATTATTATTTAAACTGACATTAAATATAATATAATCCTGATGGTATTATTTTACATGTTATAATAAATGTGTGTGGTGCCGGCTGTTATCAGTGTATTCCACTACATAACCGATAGTATTAATGCAAGTGAAACATGTAATTTTTGTTCCAATTTTATAATAGAGAAAAAAAAAATATTTCGATGGCAATTAAATGTTCTAATACACTTTATTCAAGTATAAAAAAACTACATTTAGATGATTTTTGAAGTAAAACTATAAAGCAATGTATAAACCTACGCTTGTTGTATTGGTCTAACCTTTGTAAAGTAAAATCCGGAAAGATTTATGTCTCCACCGCTTTCTACAGAGATCTCAAAAGTTATTCCATAAATTGGAGTTTACAGAACCACCTCTAAATACAAACTCATTTATAATAAAATTTAAAATTGTATTATATAGTAATAAATTATAGATGTCCATAAGTAATAAATAATAATTTCCATAAACATTTTTAGTATTCTCATCTTTGTTAAAGGATTATTTTTAACTGAATCAGATAAATGAAGAAGGAGGGGTGTTTTTACTGTTTCAAACATAACATTTCACGACTTGAAAAAGTTTTTGTGATAGCTGGATAATTTTAATGTTCTCCTATGTTGCCATTCATTAGTGTTTGCCATTCATAGTGTTTGCCATTCGTAGTGATGCAGTAAGGCAAATTGTTGTAGATAATATCGCAGGTATTATTAATATAGATTGTGGGTATATATTTAATAAATAAGTTCAATTATGTAAAACTTTGGAAATAGTTTATGAAAACTATAACTTCCGCTAATCCCGAGTTTTACTACATTTCTAAATATGGGTTGGATCGATACATAATAGCAGAGAGAAATTTAATGTGAGAGAAAGATAAAATATTATAAAAATCACATAACTCGTATATGATACAGCGTAGAGTGAATAAGGTGGATCAGGTACATCTTCAATAAAATATCAATAATATCCATTGTTCGGGGGTTACGTGGAGGGTTGGTTGAGAGGCAGGGGTTATAATCGAACCTTTCAGAACATAACGTGGGGTGACGACGGAAGGGCTATAACACCTCTGTAGTATTAATTGATAACTTTTACAAAATGAAAATCATTTTAAAGTTTCACTTCGGATCTGTATTGAGTCACTTTCCTATATTTACAGGAATGTTTTGCTTTAGAAATGCATATCCCAAAGTAAGTAAAGACATAACACTTAAAAAAGATAGGAACAATATATTTTGGAATGGATTGCCATATCTGATATTGTTCTGCAAAAATTTATTGTTCTATAGAAGCTATATTTGTATCATAGTAATTTTACAAGGCAAATGTTGTAATGTTAGTTCTGGGCCAATTAGGATATTTATTCATTAAGTCCCGTATATGTTTTAACACATTTGTAATATTCGAACAATAAGTTCAAACAGTTTAAGGTTTCATTGCGTAAGGTTGTTAGCGTTGTTTTTTAAGGTTGCTGTATTAATTACAGTTTAATAAAATATGTATAGTTTTAAATCGCACTATGTATATATTTCAATGAGACCTCGCTCATAAATCTACGCTTAAAAACGAGGCCGTATGAAAGGTTTGATATAGTAACTATACGGTTTAAAATCAAGAAGATCTCTAGGACAGAATCATTTCAAGGTTATTAAGCCTAGTTTATAATCAATGTTACAAATTATATTCAAACACATCCTTAATTTGTATATAATATAACATTTACATTAAATGGATGATACTGTATGATATGAGCAAGTTCACATTTTGACAACATTGGAAAACTTTGAGCAGGTAAAACTTCTTACATGGAAGATGTAATGTTGTAATTGATTGTCTCAATGTAACTAAGTTTGGAGCAGCTTGTCAACGTCAGTGACAACTTTTTCTTCTGCGTCTCGACGAGAAGGGAAACTTCATCAGTTTTAGTGCCAGGTAGAAGACAAACATGTGTAGGTCGTCTTACCTCAACTCATCTCTCATAAACAGAACTTTCATTGTGGAATCGTAAAGTGTCCACCGTTCTTCTTTTTTAATTTAATCACATAACTGTGAATGTAACTTTAAAAAATCATAATCTAACGTTTAGTAAATATAAGAAACATTTCTTGTCCATCAACCTCCGTGTTAATGTAAGAAATCGTACATTTCTCAGTTTTCAACTTACTAATGAAGCATATCTCTCTCTCTTTCTCTCTCTCCTCTCTCTCTCTCTCTCTCTCTCTCTCTCTCTCTCTCTCTCCGTCTCTTAACTTTTACCCTTTAAAAACTATATTTTAAGACTGAGCTAATTTGTATACTTGGCCACTATATAATAATATTTTTTTCTGATTACGCAAACTACTTTTTCACTTGGGGCGCATATTGGTAGATCAAAGTAATAACGTATGTGTGAATAGTAAAAAATTTACAACATTAACTAGAAAATGTATTAATCATTAAACAGTGTTATTAGTATAAACACAGTTTGAAAATATCCTGCGAATATATTCAAATGTATAAGGTATATACTGTTATTGAGAATGCCTACGCCTATGGAGAGTATTCTGAAATGCAGGCTGGAATGCAAAGACTAAGCTGACAGATCGAACGTTATGTTTTGTTTTGTGATACGAGAGGGAGGTTATAAGCAGCTTATAGCGTGAAAAGGTACACAGTGATTAAATGTCAACATCGTTGCCTGCCTGAAGAGGCTTTACCTTAAGTTTTACGACCCAAACACAGTGATTATCTACATAAGTCCTTAGACCTGGATGCGATAGTAACGCGTAGGAAACACATGTTTGTGTAAAAACAACCTTGAAATGGAATCATAATGTACAGTTATGCAATTTATAATGAATGAATCGTTAATAATAACTTCTCAATCTACAGTAAACTTCAACAAATGCAAAATGACAAACACAGGCATAAAGGACGTTCTGCTGTTTGAACTTACTACTTCACTTTAGTCTTCTTCTTGGAATCAATAGGAAGCTTAGGACCAATTTACAAGCCTTTCGAGCATTATTATCAATAGTTACTGCAGACACGGCAAAACATTCTAAATGTCCTGTACACAATTATCAGCGTGATTTTAATACATGCATTACCTGTTAGTTAGTTTCAAGCTTAGAAGGGTATTAGTTTTGTATTTTAGAGAGTTGTATCAAAAGGAGGGCCTATTTTTACCCTATTTTCCTTTTATTTGTCACTATTGAAATTGTATTACTTTTTTAAAAGTAGATTATTTTGCTGTTTTATACGAATTATTACTAAATTTAGAATTATATCTTTAAGTTTTCAAAAACAATTTGTAGATACTTCCTTATTAAAAATAGAATGAAATTCTACCATTGGTCTAGCCATGGTAGATTCAAGCCTTTTGGAATAATTACAAAGGTTTTAGTTAGTTTTCTAGATACTTCTTATGTATTCTTTTGATATTGTGAAAAAACTAAACTTTATCTTTAGATGTTATATTGTATTTTATAATTGTATTGTACTACATGAGAGACTAAAACATTTTAATACAAATTTATTAATCTTATCTCAATTTCCTTCTATGAGCTAATGGTAACATTGTATTTTATATAGGCATTATCAACACATGGCAAACAGCTTATCAGAGAACATATAAGTTTTGCAGTTATATTGCGGTTTGCATTCTGTTAAAGTTATTAGAATATTTACTACTAATTAAAAATGTATAAATTATTATAAGGTGATAGGTCTTGTTGAGAACATATCCTCCGCTCCCGCTCCCACCCATATATTTCGTCTGGTCTAAGTGTAAACTGCAAATTACAAGGAACCCAATCTCTCAGCTACAACACATTACCAATAGAAAAGCAGTATTAGGTCAACACAAATACATATATATGTCGCTGTCCTGTTTATTTTTCAACAAATGCTTTGGATATAATTGAATTATTTATTTGTTTACATCTGATTGACAATGAAGAGAATCATGGTTTGAAAACATCCTAGACTCTACATTCCTTTTAATTGATCTGTTTAGGAAAAATAGCTATATACCTACTAATATAGTCCAAATGTAATAAAATAATTAGTTAGCGTGCTATTACTATCAATAACAGGAGGAGGTGTAGTAACTGTTTTATCACTCACAAAGAACATCACAAAATGTATAAATGGGTCATCAGAGGTTTCTTTTTGTATCTGAAACGTTAGTTCTTATACTTTCGGTATAATAACTAACGAATACAAATGAAAGTATAAGTAAATATAAGTATAAGTTTTTAAAAAGACCGAAAACATGTTTCCCAACATTTAAACACTTAATATCTAACCATGGCTGCTTCCGTTTCAGATAGAACAAACCACTTTCTGGCCTTAGTTTTGAATGAGCAGAATTGTTAATGAAGTTATCATGAATAAGGTTATGTAATATGAACGTAGAAATAAGGTCATCCAATTTTTTATATTAAAAAATATGTAAATGAAAACTACAATTCTATACGAGGAACACAAGGTTGTATTAAGGTGCATGTCACGACATAGGATTTGGCTGAGCGGTAGCGAATATGTTTAAATTAGTCTTATATGTAACCATTATAGCAACGAAAAATTAGTAAAATATGTAAACTAATCTGATACAGCAATAAAAGATTCAAACATGTGACATAATAACACGTGTACTCTATTTAACAATTTTATTGTTGTTATCCGTCAGTCTAAATGTTCGTAAAAGATTAACACTCCACCTCTCCCATTACCACTTTGACCAGAATATCTCTCTTAAAATTGTATACTATCTGAAAATAGCATAAATCAATTTTACTAATAACTTTGGATGCAGTAACTAAATTTAAATATTTAATTTAAATGTGGTTAGTTGAATAAAAGAGGAGTCCGTCAAAATTCTAAATATACAATTCTAGAATTTGTCACCAAACGACCAACCACATTAAAAAAGTGCCCTAAGAACTGTAACATATTAAAATTAACTATAAATCCCAGTGGGCGCTGTTCCTATTCCCTGAGATTGGCCTAGTCTCCTCATCGGTGGTGGCTGTTTGCGGCCCTAAGCGTCGTTACCGCCCCCAGTTCCGGCGATAGTGTCCGCTGATTACTTTGTCGGAGACCCTCGTCTCCAAGCTTAGTCAGAAATTCAGTGATGTCACATTCCATCACATCCCTTTTAGCCCTATCCAGGTGCCCGGATATCAGTCCAAGAAAATGTATACCCTTAACGGTGACATGGTCGTGATATAGAGGAATATCCTCTTGACTCGCTCCATCTCATGTCAGTACTTTCACTGACATTTCTATTTTGTCTTTTACTTTTCCTCTCTCCCTTAGAATATCCTCTGTGTATTAAATATGGTGTAACTTTTAAATACTTCACACAGGACATGATATAGTGAATTTCTTTGTTGTCCGGTATAAGTGAAACAGCTCGGTCTCTGCCAAGTGGGTGCGCCCTATTGATCAGCAACTACTCGACGGTGCCGAATATTTTGGAACATAACTAATACATAACCTGCCAGTAGTCTGCAGTTCTATAATTCACTTCCAGCCAAGTGAAGATTAAATTGCTTCTTCCTGATCTGCAATCAAGATGTAGCAGTTTGTTCGTTATCATGTTATATTCTTTGTGGTATTGTTATATCTCTAAACTCTTCTTTAAATGATTCGTATTCTGTAACTGAGACAATAACTTTTTCGTGTCAATACACAGAGTTTGTCTCTTCTCCAGATTTTCATCGAGTAACTTACTGAGACTTGCCACTAGCTACTTGGATAAAATATCCACTATAATATCTATTTCCATGTTAGGTATATATGGCGAAAGTCTTTAGATTGTTAAAGCTTAGAGTGTCTTGCAGATACCGGTTAACTCGTTGAAAGATTACAATCGCAAATTTACTTGTATATAAAATAGCAAAAAAATAGAAAATTAACTGAAGGCAACCGACAACCGCACACATGCCTGCCACAACCGTACAGCCAACCGACACACAGTCAAGTTCACCGCCTAAAATTTAGCGAGTAAATAAAACATATGATATATAATAAGAATGAAAGATAAAAGATTATTTAATGGTTAATTAAAGGAATTTACAAACAGGTATATATTTAGAAGCTTGTAATAGCTACATTAAAACCAAAAGTTATAGAGAACGCTTGAGCGAACTAATCTTACCAGTGTCGCCAACACCCTGGAAAATTAATTTAGCAATGAACCCTGCGTTGATAATACTGACAGGCCACTTGAAATAATTATACCAATGGTATTTAATTTTCTATGAAAATGATCCTTTTAGTTGCAATAACTTCTGATATTGATTAATCGTGTTTTTGTTTACTGATATTAACATTATTTAAAACAAGAATTGTATTACAAATGAGAACAATAAAGAAAAAGTCTAGAACTTCTAAGATTTGTTTTATGGTCAAATTTAATGGTATATTATTATTCATCCAAACAACATAGTAATTTCCGTTATGAATTATGTGTGAAAGCAAGTAAAACAACCTATTTTATTCAGTTACATTTACAAAATACGTAATTAATAATAAACGTGAATTAATTTTAAATTTTATTTCTTAATGCTCACCTAAAATTACAACAATTTTATACTTAAGCTTATTAGGAAAATTTTAATGTAATAATGTACAGTATGAAAAATTAATTTTTTTAATTCTTACAGTATTTTCTGTACTAAATCATCATTCCTTGCTCATGATAACCATCTCAGCTTAACTAACATGGAGTGTCCTTGAACCTCTTTGGAGTGAAATATTACAAGTAGTTTAAAATAACGAAACAAGTGAAAACAATAATTTTATTAATTATTTTTTTTGTTTTTCTATAAATATATAAAGACGTTTTCTTTATTATTTTTATATAAAGTTTTGTTAATTATCTAACACTATACAGGCTAGGACAATCTCTTTTCTTATGTTTATCTTACTGTTTCTGTTTCGCACGATAGAGCAAACTGAATTATGCATTACATTACCAACGAAGATCCATTTTTTAAATAGGAAACATCAAATTCAGTTATGATGCATGACTCTATAAGGGATGCATGTCTAATACAAAATACGAAAAAACCCTTTTTTAAGCAAAGAAATTGGTTATTTCTGTTACTAATGAAATAAACAAGTTCTTTAATAATTTATTTTTATAGTGTAAATTAGTAAATTTACATTTACGAAAATTATTTTTGGTTTTCTTTGTAAGACATGCAGATTATAAAGTAATGTTATATTAGCTTTCAGTGATAATTGATAAAGTGTGGTATATGACAAAATTTTACTAAATATTTGGTAGTCGAAGTAACGATCCTATAAACATAATGAAGAGTGAATCCCGCTCTACTGTCTTGTAAACAGGCTACATTAATGTTATACAGTATATGAAATCAATTCTTTAATAACTGGGTATTTCGTTCCTAAGTTACGTAAGCTGAAATAAATCCTTTATTTTATGGAGATGGAATTCGCGAACCTGAAAATTACCACATTCTTACAATTTGGTTGTTGTAGCACACAGTTTCTTGTTAAAAGTTACTATCGCACATTTTTTGAACATGAGAGTACCTTTTATTTGTCAGCATGGTTTCAGATAAGTACCACAGTAACGACACCGTAATACTATATTTTATCATGAAGACGTGCACTGCATTGAGAATGCTCCTCAGAATAAATTTAGCTTTTTAATTGAAAGTAAAAACAGTAATTGATTTTAAAAATACAAGAAAAAAACCATACAGTGGATAAATAAAATATAGCAAAGTGGAGACCAATAATAGTTTTTTCACTATTATTTATTATTTTTATTATCTGTCTAAAAAATTTTGTAATGTTATACGCAGAAAAGTTTTAAATCATATGCATGTTTAATAAAAAGAAACTTGAACAGTTATCATTGTAGTGTAAAGTAAACAAATTGGAATGATCACATCAAAATACAAACTGTCAAGTTCTCTCGAAATAAAGCATTACTTTAATCTAAATATTACTTTTGAACAAAATAATTGCAAAAAATAACACGTAAACATTTTTTAGTCTCACACTGAATCAAGATCCGTCTTAAAAATCCTATATTGATAAAATGTTAAGATATTTCTGCATTCGTATTTTGATATCATAGGTTATCCTTGATCGTTAAAGAAATAAAGATTATTATTCATTGTTTTATTTTATATTTAAGTGTCCTGATTAATTTGAGAAGTTGTGCGTATGGCAATTCTGATGTATATAAACACAGGGTAAAAAATAAATTATAAAATAAACATATTTACTTTTGAAATAGAATAAAATTAGCAAATCGATCAACATATACTAGCGAGGGTGATGAGGGAGTTTTAAATTTTGTTTAATTCCCACAAGCTAATTATTTAAAGCTGGTATTTCTCCTAAAAACCGACAACCGGCTAGATAGTCTCTCAAATTTGACAACGCATCCTGATTTTCAACATTCTTCCCCCAAACATTAAATAATTATAAATTCAGATGAAAATATTGTTTACGGCTCCTCTCCTGTATTTCTATAAATATTTGAAAAACTGTAAAAGGTATATAAGCAGTGAAAACAAACCTTATTTGTCTTTTTTACATGGGCATGCATACATTTTAAATGTTTTAACTATCACATTTTTTACTTTAAATTGCGTTTTTACTAAATTTTAAGGATATTAAAAACATGAATAGTTCTAAAATTTTGTTTAATCCGATACAAATGACAGAAATACAAATACACTTTTCATTAAGCTCCATTTTTATATAAGGAACACAAAGTATGATTATGCCTCATGTGATTCCTCGGGATTTGGCAGAGCATTAGGTAATATCTTTACATCGTTTTAAATCTACTTCTTGAGGTAATTTAACACATTATTATTAGGCAATTTTATTGTTCTAAGCTTTATTAAAAAAAGAACAGACAAAATATATGTAATAATATATGTTTTAAAATATGTATTACATACGAATCAAATGATTACATTTATACAAATTTAATAATTTTACTATGCAAAAATTAATATAATATGTTTTTATAACATAATATAAATTGTACGTTTGTTTATAAACTTGTACAAAAAGGAGGGGAATGGCTAAAATTCTTCCAAGTTTTAGCAGTTAACTACGTACGAATTATTGTAGAAAACCTTTACATAACATATTATATGTACATAAACATTTTAAACATTTTTCTACTAATACAAAGTTTAAGAATAATAATGATATGAGATCCATGTAAATAATGTAATAGTTCTGTGTTACTCTGAATAATAAATACCTTGAAAAGTACAAGACAAACAAATATTTATTGTCATAGTAGTGAAGAGTGTAACTAGAAGTACAAGAATATACAGTTATCGTTAATTTAAGGTGGGCTCTCCCGCTACATGTAAGAGACGCTCATATAAGTGTACTATACCATACTACTAAAACCTCCAATCCCAACTACCGCGTCCAAGAGAAGCGCTTTAGACAATGCAGGAATCCTCAGCTGAAGTACATCCAGCGGATCTCCTAAAGTTTGAAGTTGATACATTCCTATTTTACAAGTTCGCACTATACGTAATGAAATGGTTAGCGCTTATTCTATAAGCAGTTATACATTTATTTCCACAAAGAGGGTTCAGCGTAAAAATCATTTCATTGAGAAACAGAATAAATAAATATTAAAACTAACTGAGTACAATCAAATGGTATTTTCACAAGTGAAATTTTCATCCTGACAGTCAAAATAAAACAAAAAAATAAAGTGGGATGTCAATATTAAAAGTCAGTGGCAAGATGTTATGACAGTACTATTTTGCGTGGTAATAACATTCTTAGCTCGCCATAGTTTCAATATTAAAACGTGAGAGTATAACATGTTGCAAAATATCTTGAGAAATATTTCATCTGCACACTTCAAATTTTGCATTAATCTTTATTTCTAAATAAACAAAAATGTGTTTTGTGATGCATGTCACACGGTGGAATTTGCCTAAATTGTAATAGCGTCATTCAAGGCTATTACTCAGTAGGCCGTCACCATTTCTCATTTGTCGTTTGAGGATTAAATGTTTTTATGGTGCAATTTTCCAGTATATCTATCAGTCCAAGTACATATTCCCCAAGATGCAATGCGTAAATGAAGATAAATAAAAGAGTTAAACGTAAAATTAAAGAGAAAATAATGAATTTTGTTTTCATCCCTTAATATTTTTTCAATTTACATGTGAGCTCCATCTGTAGCTATGCATATACAAACGTTGTTAAGCTTTTGTTTATATCCCATAGCTGATAATTTTGACAACTAACGACACCATTTGTAGCAATTAACTTCGTCTGAGAACAATAGTTTTTAAATAAATTTAAGACAGTGTGCCTTCTGTAAACATCGTACTTGTGACAGGAACCACAAAACTGGCTGCCACCGCCGAGCTTTTCTTCGCATGTCTTTGTCATAATTTTTCCATGCTACATGGAAACCGAGATTTTGTAACATTTGAATTGTTTAGTTATCTTAAATATTTTTTAAGTAGCGGTCAACTATAACACCAGCATTCTTGTTCGTAGACTGTATTTATCTTGAAAATGACATGAACCAAAAATATATAGATATATAAAGCTTATCCAAGTTAACTTTGCAAAAACTGTTAGGTGAGAATACTGGATTAATCGTAACCTTATAAAAGTCTACACAAATTGAACAGTTACACATTTTCGAACCATTTAAGTAAATACCACTGTAAGAATAATTATGAAGTATATTTGCAAACGAAACGTCACGATAGTACTTGTTTCTTTATAGACAGGTTTATGTTATCTGTAAACTCTAAATTTGGTCTATAGGGGTAAAGGTTAGCAATTACTAAATAAATATTTTCAAATGAAAAAAGTGTGTTCTATTGTCTAAAAATTATCTATATTGTTTATTGATATTACAAAATATTGTTACAATGAGAGAACTACAAGATTATATTAACCATGGTATTGATAATTATGTTATAAATATATAATAGCCAGTAAAAGTGATAATTTGGTAAGTATTTATTATTGCCATTTATTAATTCTTTGCTAATATGATCTACGAATTTTATCAAAGTATATTTTTATATTCCGTTTGTTTTTTATAATATACTATATAAACATATCACGTAATGATAGTAATTGACATATTTTATTGAACTGGGTGTTTTAAATTGTACTTTATATATATATATATATATATATATATATATATATATATATATATATATATATATATATATATATATATTAAATAACATATATAGATAGAAATTCACTTAATAAACACTAAAGAAATAAAACCAAAGAAACCTACTCTATAAATAATGAAATATATTTCCCGCACAAGTTAAAAATAATTGTACTGAGGAATACGATAAGCAAGCATTTACCTATATCAGTTTATGATATATTAAATGACAAAAAGTGGCATGTGCTGTCACCGACAATGGCGATGAATGATAGCGACATGATCATCAATATCACTTTACTGAAACGTTCAATCTGACTGCTGATGTATCCTTATATGGGAATAGATTTTATAAGATCAATAAAAATTGATAATATTTACAATTGCAATATATATTTTATACTCAATATTAGATAACACATTGTACCTGATTACTTCGTACAGAAGGGTAAGTCTCTATTAAAAATAAATCATTATAAATATACAAAAATACACCTTTTAACGGTTTTTGATAGATTTTATTTTTCTACAATGAAAATTTCGAATTCTACTGTCTATACATAGTCTATACACTGTCTATACATAGTCTATACATAGAAAAATACATATTTTGTCTTCCGATCATATGTTAGTTTTGGTGTTTAAACGCATATGTGACAGATACGGCCAAATACAAAATAATTGAATCGTAAAAAGTGAGGGCTCTGAGGTGTAATGGTAGCACAGTCACCAGGCAAGTGAGAGGTCCGGGTTCGAGTCCTGGCGGAGCAAGTACCTTTTGTGATACAATGTTTATAAAAAATTATGTATATATATATATACATATTATATATATATATATATATATATATATATATATATATATATAAATTTATTTATTAGTATAATGAAAAGGTTCTATAACCCTTTAAAAAGAACTTTTCATTATACTAATATAAAGTTAACACTATAATGTGGAGTAGCAACATAATTTATGTATTTATTTATATTTATACATAGTAAGGTTATTATCGTGAATTTGTAATAATGCAATATAGGTTGCATTAATTTGTAAAAGAAAGAGCAATGAAAAAAATAATGTTGTTAATGAAATACTATTGTGTACAGTAGAACAATATTTTAGGAAGTTTAATATCACATGCTCAATATTGAATACTTTAGGATGAACGTAAGTGAACATTTTCACTCATAGGGTAATACTTCGAGTCTATTTGCATATTATCTACAAATTACTAATTAGATAAATCCTCTTAACAAAGAGAGAAATCTATTTGTTTCTATTTATTATAATAGAACCAAAGACGTATAAAAACTCCCTTAGTTGTTAAAATAAACTCTCAAAACATTCTTATCGAAAACCGAATAATTATTATTTGTGCATATTTTCTTTATACTTCAAAACTTTAGTATTGAAATTGGATAAAGAAAAAATAGTTATCAGTATTTTATTGTAGCCTACAAAATGTTTGTTACAATTGACTTTTCTGATATTACACTGACGATACAAGTTTTATACAACTGCTATAACTTCCCAATCAATAATATTAGGTTTTATTGCTTTATATTCTATTTAATAAAAACAGCTTCAGATAATTAATGAAAATATTTATTTAACAAAGTTGATGGCTTCTTAAATTTATTTTACCGTTTAAATGTTTTCGGTAATATACTAATATTTACTGAATAAATTTTGTTTTATTTATAAACAGACTCAACCAATGTAATATTGTAAGATATATTCATACGTAATTTATTTTAATTGGGTAACATATACATTTTTAAAATTTTACAATAATGGAGTTATAATACAAAAATACGAGGCAAAATCAACATTATCTTTTTTGCCAGTTTAATTGTATCATACAGCTCTGTTCACACACGGTGGCAAAGTTATTGTTCATAAAAACCAGTGTAACCTCTCGAGACGCGGGAATGTCACACCGGGTTAGTGAACAACACCGCATTGATGAAAACAATATTACCTAAGGCAATTTGTATTTTACCTTAAAAAAGCCTCAGTGCTCTCTTGTCGTTCAGTATTATATTTGTATCTCTGTAGTACTGGATAAACTGGCATTTTCTAGAAATTTCTAAATATTTTCCTTAATTATCGATACATGTCTAATAAAATAACTATATATATATATATATATATATATATATATATATATATATATATATATATATATTATAAATTAAAAATGTGTAAAAACACCGAAGGAAAAATATCTCCGTTTTTCACAGATTTTAAGATAAAATTAAAAAATTTTCTGTCTGTCTGTCTACAAGATATATAAAAAAAATAAAATTATGTTTGCAAAAAAATATCATTTCTATGTAGGAAACATCAAGTTCAATGATGGTGCTTGAAGGTATGGGAATTTTAGCACACATTAACACATTGGTCTTAAGTTTAACCATGAAATAAATAAGATGTAAACAATAGATGAAATAAATAAGATGTAAGATGTAAACAATGTGGGTATAATCATATTAATTTTCAAAATATAATGTAGTAACAAATACGAATTGCGAATGAACAGCTGTCTAGAGAAACTTACATTGTAAATTTAGAAAGATTGAGTACAAATATATTGAAAAATGTGTGTGTAGAATTTACATGAGTTTCGTTTAAAAGTTTCATTCTAACCTAAGTGCTGCTAAGTGTGAAATGAATTCGGTAGCAAGATTATCATATTGAAAACCCAACGTTAGAAACCTTTTTTTAGACAAATATCATATGCTATACTTAGATTTCGTTAACATTTCAGATTTATCACTTACATTTATTATAATAAGAATAGGATCATAATAAGTAAATGTAAACTGAGAAAGTTTTATTTTCAGAGTACAATATGGTGAAAATGTATTCAAATATAACAATATTTTACTTATATCTATACAAATTCATAAATACCGCAGGGTTTCAGTCTCTCATAAATTAAATGTCTTGCCAGTGAAAAAATATATTGTCAATTCATGCACTGTTTTAGTTGAACACTCATTGTTTAATTGATTCATACACACTTGACTGCTCACGTAAATATTTAGAGACAGGAAAATTTAATATATTTGGTTATGTTTCGGAAATAATACCTTTCAGTTCCTAATAAATAGCACTATTGTTATTTATAACATATTTGTGAACTTGTGCCCTATTTGTGTCTTTCACCTGGGCTGTTTTAAACCACAGAAACTCTTTTATGTTTACCAAAAAAATTTACTTAAGTTTTTTCCGTTCCATTATAAATTTATCACATTTACAGTAAATTATAACAAATGTAAGCAAAAATGGATAATTTTTTCTTTCCCTAATACTATTACAACTAGAAAGCTCTCTCAAAATATCAGTAAAATTTTCCACTATAGGAATTTTGAGTTTAGTTTCAGTCAAATGAAGAGAAAAATACAACGTCGTTAATTTGACTCTGACACAGACATGGCTGCAAAAATCTAGATTCTAGACTAAAGATAAAGCTTAATATAGGTCAAGATGTGTTCTATTCTCTTAACAGGTGCTCAATATTGAATGTTCTGCGATGTTTTAAATAGGATCTCCAAGCAAGGTGGACCAATCAAATATGGAGCCACATTCTCAATACAACTTACATAGTTGGTAAGAAAATAATTATACGTTTTCTTTTCAGGTTATGCTAAAAAAATTTCAAGTTCAACTACAACTTGTTTAGTTTCATACTAAAACTAGTCTTGGTAATTTGACAAGTCTTGGTAACCTGAATAGATAAAACTAATCTTCCTAACTGTCTTGACACGATTACAGTCTCTAAATAGAACTGTTTAAAACATTTTTCTAGAACTTTATAAATATCTGTTATTTTTTAAAGAACATTTCAATAATGTTGAAATATATTTTACTGTTACCCAAGTTTAATTTATGCTTAAGTTCATTTATACCTTTATTACTGTTTTTGGGGGGTTTATACTTTTTCTACATTAAAAGAAAAGTCAACACAAGAAAATGTATCTAATCACACCAATTCTGTAATGTTTATTTTTTCTAGTTTAGATTAAATTTATTTAGTTTGTATAAAATATTATAAAGACGTCAACAAAATTATTTCACGATATTACATATTAAAGTTTACATAATTTTATATCAGGTCTTTTCTAAATATTTTTACTTGTAGAATTATCAGGTTGAGACACTCAAATTTTAAATAGTTTTAACTCTTTTAAAAATAAAATACTAATCTTTAAATTTAATATTTAAAATTAATTTACAATTTAGATGCGTTAAATGCAATTAGGATCATATTTGTGTCATTTTAATGTTTTTGAAAGGATAATTTATCTTCCACTTCTACTTTTTAAGGTATACAATTTTATTTTGGCTATGAAACCTCTCTTCTTATCCCCGTAGAGTTAGATCATTAACTTCCGGAAATATCACGAAATTTACTTGCTTTTGGTAGAATCAAAGGCTTTTCTTTTTTTCTAATGTATCTATATATAAATAGTAGGACACAATACACCCATTGAAGATCTCTTAATATTTGAGTTAATCTTCTATAAAAACACCTAGGATTTTGAGAAGTCCCTAGTTTTATGGTTTTGAGGATCGTGCTTTAATATAATTTTCAGTATGATTAGCCGTTTTGGATTATAACTAACATTGCACATAATAATTGCTTTATTGTAAAAAAATTATCTACTTGCATATTACGGGTATTGCCTCTAGACTTTTTGTAGTAAGCGAATAAACAAAATAAAAGTGAGATAGTATAGTATTATTGTTATTGAGTTGTAAAAAAATACATAAATCAAAGTATTCCAAAATTCACCGTGTTAGAGCTTTTCGATAGTAAATCTGAGTTCATAGATAAAACATTAAGAATGCAAGATCCAGCATTACATGTACTGGCATACACAGATTAAACATTCATTCTTTCATAAAAAGTTCGTAATTTTTAAAATACATACAGTGTATACGTGGCTTTATATAAATAAAACATTGCTAAGATAGTTAAGTGCCATATTTATTATGTCAGCATACATATTTAAACCGAATACGACAAAGTAGGTACCATAGATACTTATTGTCTAACATAAAGCTGGAATGTGTGGCAAAGGGAAATTTAGGCAGAACGATTTAGGCGATATCTCTGGTGGTGAGAGCGGTGTTGCTCGTAAACTGTGACACTATTGTGCCGTTTTGAAATTCCATATCGTGGTTAATCCTTTGTTGTCCAACTTGAAAACTAGCAAAAATTAAGTTGAGTTTTACATGCCGATAAAAAACATTAAATCTGCCATATTTATGTACCATTTACTTAAATCCTACTACAACCAGGTAAACTAACCTTCATTACATGTTGACTATCAAAATTAGTACTTTACTAAAAACTAATCTTACATACATTCAGAAGTAAAGTTTACGATATAAATATCTTTATAAAACATTTATTAAAAGCTATTGTACTGTTGATTCAGGTATACATTGTGAAGGATGTTAAAAAGAATATGTTGTGTATATTTCAATGAAAATCATTTCTTTGTTTATTTGAAAATTTTTGTTTTCAGGAAATTAAACTACATGATGAAACATTGTCCTTATTTAGGCAAGAACATCAATTCCCAGGCTACAAAGCCTCTTTTTATTATATATTCTTAGTTCTTGACGTAATTATGGTCTTCTATGGCCCAAGTACAAAGTTCACAACATCTTCATTCAAAGTTCTTGCAACACACATGTCACCGCTATTGCAAGTTATTATAGAATCACAAACTCCAATGTTGTGCAATTAAAATTAAACAAAAGCTCGTTTTGGTACCCATTACTATAGCGTATTATTGAAAAAAATATTTGGACTATCAGTCTTTCTATGCTGTGATTGCAGGAGTAGAGTTACGTTTGCAAAAGCTCTGTAAATATGAATGATTTCTGCAATACATTATAAAACTTTTGAAGAGCTAAAGAATATGGAGCATAAACTCAATATTTGAATAGTATATTAGAGTCAAGAATTATAAAACCAACAAAGTGCCATATAAACCAAAAATATTATTCTTTGGCTACTTCAATTGAAGTTTATATGTATTGTATATCTAAATATACATAAAAATATTAAAATCAAGATAAATTTCATAAAGAAAATGCAATTTTCATTACCTTTAGACTCTCCTTAAGGAGTTTAGTTTTTCTCAAATATAATTTTTTATAGTAATATAAAAATAAATGTGAACTTTTCACTGAGAAACTGTATTATAGATATATAACTAATGATTAATTTTATATTTAGATCATTAAGTGGTCAATGTTATTTACACCAATTAGTATGTTTTAGTGAAATATCAGCCTGGTTGACTAAATATTTTCAAACATCCAAACACCAGATATGTTTTTAATAATTGTTTGATAAAACCCACAACAAATTATGAAATATACAATATAATATTTTCTACATCAGTAAAAATGTAATATATTTAGTTTAGTAAAACATGTATTATTTTGTTGAAGATGGAGCTTATATTGGCTACTGTTAACTTTATTACATTTAAAGAAAGTAAAACCAATATTTAATACTTTTAATTTTGTGAGGCCTTTCGATAGCAGCAAGGCTATCTTCGTCAGACACATCTCAAAAGTAAATACAAAAGTAAAAGTAATTATTTAATTTTGTGATGAGTGTGACGAAGATAGCCTTGCTATCAAAAGGCCTCACAAAAATAAAAATATTACATATCGGTTTTAACGTGTTTTAAATGTAAGTCAAATATATTATTTTGTTTAAAAAATTAATTTATCTCTTAGCTTTGGATGGTTTTTATTAATTATTTGATGAAAACTACCTACTGTAAAGTTATATGGAGTACATCATATACAGTATATTATTTTTAAAACCAGTAAAGATATAATATCTTTAGATTAGTAAATTTGGATTGTTATGGCTCTTATAGTCTATTACAAATTAATTTAGAAAAAAATAAAAAAAAAAAAAACAGACAAATAAATAAATTTACAAAAATAAAATATTTTATTTAAATAAAAAATGCATATGAAATAAGAATATATTAGATGTAGCATAAAACTTTAAAAAATTTTATCATTATAATCTTGTAATTTTTATTTGTTTATGTCATGTAGCCTACTTAAAACAAATTACAAAAACTATTTACATTAGCAATTAAATTTAATTTTGCTTTTATACAATTTAAAATATTTATACTTTAATAACTCATGGACGATATAGCATTTATATAAAATTTATATAAAATCGTTGTATTTGTTGTCTGAATAAGGTATGCCCTTTTGAACCAACTAAGAACAAGCCGTAAAAGTGTTTATTAAATATTATAATATTTTTAGTTTAGTTTCTTTGGAGATACTTTTATTTTGTGTTTATTTGACTGTATGTTGCAATAGGTACAAAACGTTTATATTTTATATGATGTAAATAATAAAAATATACGCCAAAAATTTGTTACATAATTTTACTGTTGATATGACCAATCCAGCAGAAGGATAGTCCTCCTATTATCCAGATCTTGAAGCAGCAGAACTATGAAACAGCGATACCACGTGTTTTATAATTTATCGTTAATAAGCGAAGCAAATTGATTCCTTATTTATTCTATTTCAAATTAGTAAAATGGAATAAGGAAATCGATGTTGTTTCTTACTAGATCGACCCACAATGAAGTAAGAGTCTGACAGATAATAAAAAGAGTTAAAACGAAATGTGGGTCATTTAGTATATCCTTTACGCCAACTATTTCCATTGTTAAAAAATTAGTTGGCATGGGGATTTTGTATTCTTATGCTTTGTGGATGGGTTTGCTGTAACTTCTTTGCGTAGTTTGTTTTAATTACTTACAGAATAATTACACTATATTTTTATGTTTTATTGTGTAGTGTTGTACACTTAAAGATTACAAGTGTTGAAACTATAAAAATTATCGAAAAAATTATTTATATCGTGTCCTGAAATCTCTGACTCCTGTATATATTGTATAAAAAATTAAATTAACAAGAGAACTTGACTATAACTTAAGGACATAACTTACTCTTAAATGTATATACATATCATTGATAGACTCTAGAGATAATAATAATAGTTTAATAATTATTATTAATCCATATTAATTGATATTTTATCTTTTACTAATGACATTATTTGCATCAGCATCCCGAAAAGTTTTGCTAGAACAGTACAATTCGGGACTAGCAGAGGACGAGTTACCTAATCCAGAGACGACTATGAAGACGTAGGAGTTTGGAGTGATTCGTACAGTGAGTGGCCAAATCTGGCGGGAAGACTCAAGAACTATACGACGGCAACGCCTCACACTTCTGCCAGCCCTCACGCCAACCAGGGGAAGTCCAGTATTTTGTTTTATGAAGTGCACACTAATGTTGATGCCATAGCAAAGTACTTCACTGTAACCGCGTTTGTAACATATATTAGATGTGCAAGCTACTGCAATAAAGAGAGTAGTTTATATGGAGTGTGAAACAGGCTATTTATTATGCCATTGTCCATGGAGCCAAGACTGCTCTCAAAAGATTACAGTTACAGCAGCTTCGCACTAAAATTTATATGAACATTTGCATATTTTTTTCTAATTAGCTTAAAAATAATATTCGTTGGCTAAAAACAAATATGGTAATGTTTAATATAAAAAGCTTCTTAATTTGAAATTTAATTATTTATTTCCACCTTAAGTAGGATTACTCGAAAATTGTAAGGAGGAACGGGGTTTTGTTTCGCATTGATTTAATAGTATTTTAAATTTAAATCTAAAAATCAAACATGCTTTAAATTTGATCTAAAAGGGAATACATAATCATTAAGGAAGAGAGGATTATAAAGAAAGGATATTATAGTATTAAAATACACGTGTTTTAAATTTTCACTAATTTGTATTATACTTGATTCCTCTGCGATACATAAATGAATATCCGTTAGATTATAGTATTTTAGAAACATCACGAGCATACAAATAAAATGTTATAAATAGGTTTTTCTTTGTTAGGTTATTGTCATGAGCTATATGCAATACAACTATTCTCGTAAATGCTTCTTCCACTTACAATGTTTTAACTTTAGAGTCTTCATATGATTTCAATTCGTTCATTTATTTACATTCTACATTTATGAGGAAATTAATGCTAATTTCTCCTTATTTTGTGATTTCTTTCAGTTACTCCTAACATCAAGAAAACTAATACAATTGTGGTGTAATAAAAGGCTTCCAATGGAAACTGATGAGTTGTTTGTCTGAAATAATGAAGCAGATAATGGTGTAGGTATAGAACACTTTCACAACAGTAACTATAAGTCAGTATTGCTTAAGACAGCCTTAAATTAATTGTTCACGCCCGATGCAGTGGCCTAGGTTTAACCCATTACAACTAAAACATTTCTTGCCACATAATTAAATTTTGGACCTTTAAAAGGTGCTTTTTAGACCTGTGATCTAACTTACTAGTCTTAAATAGTCTTAAAATAATAATGTCAAGCTTATGTCAAGCGCCCTTGCACCGTCTTCTACGAGAATATAAATGTATGTTTAGTAATTGTTTCATAACAACAAATATTTACTGGTAAGATCCACGTTCGGCGTTGCTTAGGAAAAGCATGCGATAATAAAATAGGTAAACTATTTTTAGATATCACATACAGGTTATGACTCTCACTTACTCGTACTCGAAGATAGTTTAGAAACACTCCAGTAAGTAATATAAAATATATTAGTTATCTTTATTGAAATCACATGATATTGTTAAATCTTGTAATATGCTGAGGTAAAGACTTCAATTATGATGAATATGATATATTTAACTTAAAATGTGGATGTTGACAGGTCTAAAGAAATATGTTCCATAATTGCATCGTTTGAAATTACGAATTTATGGCCTAGTGACAGAAAAAGGGTGCTCAGGTGGGTACTCATCATAATGGCCATCAATGACGGCACCCAACAATGAACATGTAACCATTCTAGATATCTTCATCACGTCTAGACTCAATTGAAGATAACTTGAAGCTTTGGAATGGGTCATTATTTCATTATTGAAAACTGTATGTTGTAATTATTGTGATTGGCTCTTAGATCCGAAACCCTTTTCATATTGTGTTCTACCGAAATATGTGACGCTTGGAATGTAATAAATCTGGTAAAATCGATTTTAGATGTGGAAAATATATAATAGGATAAATTTATACCGCTTAAGATAATCCTGAATTCAAAAGGATAAGGGATAGGTCATATCACACCGCATGACGTTACAGGCATTTAAATGAGGTGATTCAGGCCAGTTGATAATCACGCACAAATAAATCAGCTACTTATAAAAATTAAAACTTTTTAGTTCGTACGTGAATTACTGCTTTAGAAAGAACTAATTTTAATTTCTTTGGGAAACTTTATAGTAACTAATACGTAAATACAAGACACTAATAATAAAGCCTATTTTAAATTGTTAGCTACAAAACCATGTAGTTAGACATTATCAGTCTGTTCATTCAGTTCTGGGTGGTTTTCATTTCTACCTGTTACTGTGTAAGTTTTAATAGCTCCTGTAACGACGAATAAGTGTCAACAACTTACCTTAAACTGTTAATAACTACAGTATATTAAATCTATAAGTATGAGAAGGAGACTACCAAAGAAATTGGTAAAGTATAAATTAAATTTTACCGAACTTTTAAACATCATAGTAAAATACAAACTGTAATATCTTTTTTTAATTTTTATATAGTCTTATACATGTATTACCGTTTTAATTTTGTTTTAATATCCTGCTGAATCTGCACACTTTTTCCATAGATGTAGAAATTCTCAGTATTCTCTGGTAATAGAAAATTTTGGGCAATTGTAAGCAAATTTTCCAAGTTCTTTTCAACTTCTTTGTTGTTCTAAAACTAATTTTTCAACAAATTTCTATATTGTACCCCAAAAGAAATAGTCAGTCAGAACTATGAGAAGGGTGTTTAAGGGTTAGTTATTGAGTGCCATCAACACCCAATAACTATGGATGACTATGGAGACTCTCAGACCTAATGATTATAACATACATGTGCTGACAGGCTCACAGCGCTTGACGAAGATGACCATCACCAGTTACAGTATCACATGTTTCCAACAAACCTCGGCAACGATTTCCGTATTCCCAGAGGGAGCCG
The DNA here is from genome assembly GCF_021130785.1 of Homalodisca vitripennis. NCBI lineage: Eukaryota > Metazoa > Arthropoda > Insecta > Hemiptera > Cicadellidae > Homalodisca > Homalodisca vitripennis. The sequence goes on along the minus strand of NW_025780567.1, from coordinate 7,611 downwards.
GATTCCGGTATTTTACTAGTTTACGTTAGAATATAAAAAAGCTACAGTAAATAATTTGAAAACACAATAAAAAATACCTTTTAGACAGGGAGTTTTACTGCTTGGAAGAAATTTTAAGCACTAACTAGTTTTGTTTTGTACTAAGCATCGGCTGTTAGGAAACATTAATAACTGCTAATGTCTGAAATATGCCAGTAAACAATGTATACATTCAGAAATAAATAATTTAAATTTGAAATTAACAAATAATACCGGTTATAATTGTTTTAACTTGATATTACACGTTAAAAACATAGCAAATTATACGCTCTACAAGTTTCCTTCAAAAGTACTGAAATTACATTAAAGCCATTACAAGGGAATTTGTTTATTACTATTTCGGAGATTGACTAAAAACCGTAATTTAAGGCAATTTATAAATTTGAATTACAAATATTCGGTCATCACTAACGAACCGATTAACCGAGACTAATTGGGAAAAAGGTTTTCGGTCGGTTGGCTGCCATATGAGTTACACGTAATATCGATTTCGGCTTGAGGTATTAAACTTAAATCAGTATGTATAACATTCTGTATATTCATATACACTATTTTGCATATTAGGTGTTGTTAGTTTTAATGTTTATAATTTTTACTTGTATTATTATCAAAACAAAGTATTTCTCTCACCAAAGTATTGTCAAATATAGTTGTAAAGCTTGAGTTATATAATATATTATAATTTATGTATATAAATATACATATTCTTATACATATTGGTTTGAACTTATCACCTCAAGCCGAAGTAACTTTATATAAAATAGGAAACAAAGAATAACAAAGACTCTGAGACTGGCATATCTTGCAGATCGCGTGAGATCCTTGCGTGCTTCCAAATGAAATCTAAACCACACGTATATTTTGATGCCCACATCTCAATAGTCTGAAACTGCTAGAGACTACTCTGTGATGTATCTTTTCCCAGTTGAATTGTACTTTGCAGGTTACACCGGACTAAAATAAAAACTTTAGCATTTATATTTAAACATCCTGTTTTACTATACATATTAGCAATATCAAACCTAAGAAACATTTAATTATTTCATTCGTTTTGCACATATTTTACATTGTATTTCATTTCCCCCTAAAAAATTTTTAGTTCACACAATAACTAGCTGGTACTTCATAATTTAAGGACAATTCTTTCAACATGTAATTGAATTTTGTTGTAGATAAAAAGTATCTTGTAAAAGAGTAATGTTAAAACTTATGCACCCAATGTTGGGCTGAATAGCAAAGTCAGCTTGTGAATACATTATGATATATTCACTTATGATAAGAATATGATGAATCACATTGTTGCACATTGAACCACTTAGAATAAGAAATACCTTTGTACTATATATATTACTCAATATCACTCTTTGTACTGCTTCCTGAGGAAATATTCAGAATGGGTATTTCGTAAGTAAATTCGAACTTATTTCAATATATCAAGAGCACCACCCACCAAAATACCAATCCTTCACAGTAAATTAGACAACAACCGGCCAAAAACGTCTGGACTGTACCTTGGACAACGTGAATTGTAATTAAAAGCGTTTTAATAAGAGCGCGTTAGAATATAACAGGTTGTAAAAAATAAATTAAATTAATTTTATTTTATTTATTAATAATTATAGCTTAGATTATGATATTTATTTTTAATCTCCAGCCATGTACAATACTTTTATGTTTAGAATTGAGATATACCAAGGCATTAGTATTTCTATAGTTAATAACAATTTTATTATTAAAGTTTTACTGTAATGGTTATGCCAAGAAGGAAATATATGTAATGCATCTTACAAAATAATTTTATAGTACTAAATATTAGTTTTTGAATTTAGTCATCTTCAGCTGGAAATAACTTATTGAAGTGTTAAAGGATTACTTAGTTGCGCTTGACATTAGGAAGATTTCTTACCGTGACGTTCCACTGTTTTATTTTTAGCGTTTTTTGGAACAATAGCAATATCAATTACAATTATTTACATTGTCTGGTAACGGATGTTAATCCTACTCGAGACTCTGCATTCAATCAGCATTGTACAATAAACCAGTTGATTATATATTTCCACATACAGCTGCTTCCCTCTAGTAAAGCTTTATTCTTACAATTGACTCGCACTTAGATAGACTCCTTATTCACGTTTTTTTCAAAGTTAAATAGAATTTGGATGTAAATATGGATCGCATATTGTTCCTGCATAATATATCTGCGTTATATAGATATTGCAGGAATGTTAATCTACAATCACAAATTCAAATTGAAAACTGTACTTGAATAAATTTAATACTTAACACTTTTCGTCAAACAGAAGCCACTACGAGTCTTGGTTTAATCGAAATTGGTTATATTTTCCAAAAATAATCAAACTTTAATGATTTAATTGATAATACCTTACAATGAATTATTAGTTATTCCCTTGCTAGAAAGCTTTTTTTCTTATATGCATTTTCCACTATAAACAGTATATTTTCCTACGTCATGTAAAGAAAATTTAGCTAAGTATTTAAAAAAAATACAATTTAAAGACTATAAAATAAGGAAAATGATAATTGACGATAAGACTGTGTAAAAACGTGGTATTTGGATGGTCTTGTGAAAGGAAGGTAATACTGTTACTTGGCAAAAAAATTATCTGTTGAAATACCAAAAATACTGACAAAGATTTCCTCTTTTAAAGCCTTATATTTCTCAACTGATACTTACAGTATCAATAATTTTATTATTTTTAAACATTATTACAAACATTTCTTTAGCAAAGAAAATATTTTCTCAAATGACTCCATATGATTTAAAGCTTATATGCGTTCAATGTTTTTATAAAATGTTATGTTCAATTTGGTATTATCAAGTAGAAGTAAAAATATTTTGTAAAATTAATGTTTTAAACCAAAATATTAGCATTTATATTTCGTATATGGTCGTAAAATTATGTTAAAGAAAGTGAGAAGCGACTAAAAATATCTAAAAAAACATAGAACTTTTCATAAATAACGTTTTTTTTTCTATAAACATTATTGACATAGGTGAGATGCACAATATTTATAAACTACACAACAAAAGTACTTGACTTTGATTATGAACGCAAAAATAAATTAAACTTTATCACTACATAAAAAGTAAAATAAGTTTAACAAAATTTATATCAATACATAAATGTCGAAGAACGCTTTATTAATCTCCAAAATGACTCTTTTGTTACTTTCAAGTGAGGCAACGAAAATAAAAACACATTACATAGTAAAGAGTCATAACGCTGGTTACATTGTGCTTCTATTTCGATCTAACAATCTATACCTAACTTTTTTAATACTGCAAGTAGACTAATATATATATTAGTCTACTAATATATATATATTATATATATATATATATATATATATATATATATATATATATATATATATATATATATATAGGTACATATATAACTTTGTACCCACCCTTTAAGAAGCTTAATTGTGATTGATTTTTTTACTTGAAAATTAGGAGTGTATAACAAAGTTTTTAAACTACGTTAAAGATACTTACAACTGTTATTTTTTTTAGGTCTTTCAATAGCAAGGCTATCTTCGTCAGGCACGTCACAAAAGTGACCGAAAGGCCTCACAAAAATAAAAGTTTTAAGAATTCGATTATATGTTCTAAATGTTGTGATTAAGTTAATAGTAGCCAATACAAGCTCCATCCTCAACATTACGTTTAAGATATTTTTTAGTAAAACTATACAATTACATTACCATTAGCAACCTTATAAATTATCCAATTTACAACAACAAAACAATTATTTAACGTTTGTATAATCTATTCATGATCATGTACAATGGTTTTTTATTAGTCAAGAAACAGGAATTAAATTTATGGAGAGAACTTTATTTTAATATTCTGATTGTGATTTATATCATGTGAATAATCCATAATTTGGAGGCAGTATTATGCATGTTATTTTATAAATATTTCAACATAGTTCGTAGTTTTCTTTCTGCAAATGATTAGAGATGACTTAAAAAAATAACAAGAGACTTTTGGAATTTAAATCCCCCCATTGTTACAACTGTTTAACGAGCACATATGAGAAGTTCAGACTCATTTAAAAATATTGGATCTTAATTTCCCAAATTTTATAGTACTATTTTAAAATAATATAAAAATAATATTTTGGGATTTTTAAGTCGTTGATACGGGTATCCAACGAGATTTTAAGATGTTTGGTATACGGAGTTCCCTAAGCACTGCAACTAACCTTGAATTATTAAACACTAATTGGGTTTGATATATATAATTAAATTCTTATATTATATATATATATATATCATATAAAAATTTAATTCCTGTATACGATAAGGAACATGGACTATTGAAGGATTTTAATCCTCAAGAATTGTTTTTAAGTATTAGTTAAATTTTAAATAAATGTAACATAATTATATTTTAACCAATTTTAAGTTTTCTCTTTAAGAGTGTAATTCGCATTCTAAATTCAGGAGCTGAGTTGGTTTATATTTCGATAACGTTTATTGAATGAAACCTAATGAAATGTAAAGTTAAAAACAACAGCCACTCAAATATGTTCTTAGTAAGATTTTGTTTTTGTAATTGCCATGTAACACAGCGTGGTTCTTTCATATGAAGTTAGTTATTTAAGTAAAGAATTTACTACGTAAAGATTTTTGATAATATGTCCTACATCCAAGTCCATACTAAGCAATTGCCCTAATAAAAATGCCACTTGTGGACTTTCTTATCCATTCCATCTCTACTTTCCTTGAATCACCTTTCAGATATCACTAAGTGAGCTTGTTTGTAGAATTGGGACCCTTATAATAAGCTTGTTTTTATAATACAGATTACATATAACGATTTTCACTTGCAACGCATATTAATGCATTGGTGCTATTATGTATTAATTTATGTGTGAATAGTAAAAAAGTTAAGAAATTTGAATTACATCTATACAGTTAATATTAGTATTAACGCCATTTGAGAATATTCTGAGAACATAAAGTATATACTGTTATGGAAAATGCCTATGCTTATAAAGAGTAAACTGAAATTACCATTGAAATACAAGGACTAAGCAGACGGATTGAACGTGATGTTTTGTTTTGTGAAACGAGTGGGAGGTTATTTAAGCAGCTTAAGGGTGTCAAAAGGTACATAGTGATGAAGCGTCAATATCGTTGCCTGCCCGAAGGGAGTTTACCTCATGCTCCGTTTAGAACAGAAATAAATTGATTATCTACATAAAATCGTTTGTTCATAACTAGCGTATTACATCCAGTATACAGTTATCTTGTCATATTGATATCTCATAATATTGCATTGCCCTGGTTGTCTGAATGCATTTTAAATACTTAACATTACTTAAATTTTAACGTTTAAATGTAACTTTAAATTTAGGAAATCGTATATATTTTGCCTTTTATACAATTTAAGTAAATTATTAAATTTGATTATGATTGGGAAATCTCCTAAAATATTTCAATATAATTAATATATTTTCTCTCTTATAGAGCTAATAACAATTTATTTGTTTTATTATATCATTTGACCGCTTTTACAATAACCACATGTTTAAACGACTTATGAAAAATTTTTAGGTTGAAATTTACAATATATGATACAAATTTTTAAGACTGTAGTTTTCATTGTTACTCCTTGTGCAGGATAAACATCTCCGCTCAGTTACACGAAGTTTTTGAAATACTGAAGCATTATAATATAATCCAATATTGAAGTGGTATTTCTTAACATATAAATACAAGTTATAAGTATGATGAATATTTCATGTATTATTATCAGGAGTTTTACATTCACTCACGGTTAGCAAAAAACCCATGGTATGAAATGCGTCAAGATCGATCACAGGATTTCTTTATTTTTAAATGGAGTTTAAATGGTTACTCAAATGTTTAATGTCAAAATCCTTTCAAAATTATGCTCAGCCAAAGGGGTAGGGTCCAATAAGCGGACCCGGTTTTTTATATCGAAATTGGCAAATGATATTACTTAATCATGTAAACCATCGATATAATCAATCGATACTGATTAATTATTTTTAACAATTTAACTCAAATAATCTATATGAACAGCTGTAAACACTTTCAAATAATACAATTAAGGTAATATTTTAAAATTTCACATAAGTAACATAATAAATAGAGTAAAATCAGCTGTGATCCAGACAAAATATAACTGACCACTACAGCACTGGACTCACTATCTCTGCAGCGGCTCCGCCTTGCCCTGATATTCACGCCGACAACTATACGCCCCACACTTATACCGACCACGCACTGCTGACTAACAATTTGTCACTTGTCGACTGGACCCCCCGTCTTAACATGTTTTGATGTTAATCAATGTGCTAATATATTTTAAGGAGAGAGTTCAAAATTCAATATCAACTGCTAAAAAACCAATAAAAATTAACTCTGCCAGAAACAAAAAACTAAAACCATGGATTACTTCTGATCTCGTTCGTTGTATTCCGTACTCGGGATGGGTTGAGTAGAAGAATAAAAAAACAGCCGTTTAATGTTATTTTACGCAATCAATATCAAAACTATAGAAGATTTTTAAGTTCTTAGCTGAAAAAAAGCTAAAAGGGACTATTATAGAACCAAAATCATTCATTTCCAACGGCAATCCCAAATTATTTTGGGGAATAGTCAATGAATTAGCAGGGAGATCTAAAAGTCGGAGAATCATTTCCCATTAGTAAATATTTGTCTACGACATCTGTTGTCACACCGAACTTATTAAAACAAATAAACTAACGAATTCAATTTTTTCTTTTGCGGCCGTGGGACAGAAAATCTAGCAAATGAAATCAATACGGGAGGTCATCCAGTTATAAATGATGCTGACTATAGACAGAACACTGACTTTATATTTTCACACTGTGACAGAATTGGACATCATTCATCAGGTGGCTGGACTGCGGGGAGGGTCTGCGCCAGGCCTCGATGATGTTTCGGCTAATATTCTAAAAACTAAATATCAATTTTTTTCTTCCACCCTTACTTCATTTAATCAATTTAAGTATCTTAAATGGCGTTTTTTTTCCAAATTTCTTCAAATTGGCAAAAGTCTTCCCTCTACATAAGTTCAACGAATTCAATGATAAAAACAACTTCCGCCCAATTTCCCTGTTGAGTGTATTTTCAAAAGTGTTAGAGCGCATAGTAAAAGATCAACTAGTTACATATCTCCAAGAAAACGAAATACTGTGTGACTCTCAGTACGGGTTTAAGGAATGACAAAAAACATCACAAACGTTCATTTTTGACATCAATAGAGAGATAAATGATAGCATTTCCGGATGGAAACGACGTTTCAATGTTAATTTTTTCTGGATTTAAAGAAAAAGGCTTTTTTGATTCCGTAGACAGACAGAAGCAAATTTACTATTGAAGCTTTGAAAATGTTGGGGTTCGGCGCGGCACTGCTCCTCTTAATGGTTTCGGAGGAGCTAATCTCACCTGATAGGGTTTACAATGTGTGTCTAATTGGTGGTATAAACAAGTGGATCCTCACTACCTGTGGAATACGAGGTGTGGTACCAAGGGCAGCACTCTTGG